>NC_142810.1:421358-472692 GCF_049724085.1 Artemia sp. Qi Xiang Cuo
GTATAGATACCTGCGATAGCAATACGCCCAAAAATAATACGTCCGATACCGATACACTGTGCAGCCCTTTCCCCCGGGGACTTGTAGGGTCATAATATCACCAACACCAAATATATTTGACTCTAGCAATGTCTCTTGTAATCGTCAAATCTATTAAGTATCTGATGTAAGCACCCCATTCTTTAATTATCCCGTGAGGCATTCTTAACCGTCGCAATACCTTTACGCTAATACCTCTTCACAAAAAATTCTCAAATCTCGTAAACTAAAGAAGTAATTACATCACTGTTGTTAGCTCCATCATTAATCTCCAATAATGTAAAAGCATCCCTCATTTTTTTTCCTCTACTAATATCCTTGCAAATAAAAACTATTCCATTTGAATTCAATTCTCTTACTAATTTCAAAACTGATTGAGAATCAAATATGAAAGTTGAATATATACAAAAATAATTGCATAACAACGAAACAACCACTAAAAAAAGACATTGAACTTTGAAATTACGCAAATCCTCTTGGCAAAGAGTGATGACTTGTAGACTGAACTTTTGAAATTGCGTCATTCCCCTGGCAAAGAGTGTAATGCTCCTGTAGAATAGGACTACTAGAAGAACCTGTTTGTACGGGGGCCTTGGCAAATCGCTACGAGCTAGTCTACTGAGAATGTCGTAAAGAAAGGTTCAAGGAAAACGGAAACTTCTTGGGAGGGTGTGAAGATGAAGGCTTTGAATAGATTAGAATGGAGGTGAAGCATTCGTAGCTGTGTTAGCCTCAGGCGGCTTGGTGCTGCGAAGAGTTGTTAGTAGTAGTAGTTGCTTTTTAGTTCTGTAAATATGTTCCTAGGTTTTGACGAGTTCTAATTTAGTTAGTTCTAATCTAGGTTTTGGTGAGTTCTGTAATTTTTACAGCTACACGGTTTCTGATATACCCCTCTTTAGAGCCATATTTAAGATTTTTTTTTAGGGGGGGTGTGTGGGTGGGTCCCAAAAGCTTTTCCTTCGAGGGGGGGGTCACAAAATGATTTTTTTCGGAATGATCTAACAAAAAATAACTTCGAAAAACGCATCAAAATTTGTTTATGTTAATTTTTGTTACGTTTTTAGGAGTCGGATAAACATTTTGGGTGAGGAGGGGGATTTTAAACCCCTAGCCCCCCACCCCCCCAGGCTACTGCCATGCTCCTCTTTGACAATTAACTGGGATATTACCCTTACCAGAATTTAGGTTCTGATCTATTATACTTAATTTGATCCATTACAAGATCCAATTATACTTAAATTGATTCTGAAAATAACAGGTAAATTATTTTCTAAACAACCTTTTTTCCAGTTTTGAAGGAACATATGGAACGTAATGTTTGTAAATTGTGTTTGTGGGATTTATTCAATTTCACAAATTTCCTATTTATCTTCTCTTGTTTTTTATGATGGAAAGGCACAGTGCTCTTCGTAATTGATCATTGATCATTGGTCATTGATCATTGATCATTAATCATTGGTAATGAATAAAAAAACTCTTTACGAAGATAAATTTTTCAAAGAAAAATAAAGAGCCATAATTAACTTAAGACCCATCAGATATAAATCTTGTAATAATTGAAACTCGAAACGAGCAGAAATAACTATTATAGAATTAATTAAACTCCAAACAAACGAAAATTAAAATAAACAACCATAGAAAACATAGCGATAGCAGTAACTAAATTAGATGGATAAATAAATAAATTTTAAAACAATTGAAAATTAGATTGAATATCTATATTTAATATCTAATTATATTAGTTCCTGGAAACTCAGCAATTCAAGATTTTATTTCATTGTAATTTCTATTTTTATTTTTCAATGGTGTAAATTAAAAAAAAATATTTGCAATACATTTTATTCTCAGTAAAGCACAAATGACGCAACGATTTTAAAATGTTTTAAAGCTTGAAAGCTTGAAACTCGTTGAAAAGGTTCTTTTCCCGAAGGTGTTTTTATGCTTAATTTCTATTCTTTTTTGATTGCCAAACTTATGTGATTTGTTACTATTATGAATATTTCTCCAGATTTGCATGTCTTACACAAGAATAGAAATATCTGATTCTAATTTAATAATTATATTTTGTGCCTTTTGATTTATTTCAACACCCCCCTCAACATTCGCTAAGCGTTTCAACTTGCAGCCCATGCCTCTAGAGCTGTGGGAGGGGACTGAATGGCCCAAAAGACAAAGTTACTGGACTTCTCAAATATTCTGTATAAAATGACGCTTGGGGTAATGACTGGATGCGTTTGGGGAATTATTTGGCGTGAAAGGGGATGGCTGCCCTCCAAACATTTTGACTCTGAAAAAGGGCGCTTGAAAATGGAGATATAAATTCCAATTTCACATCGAATGAGCTCCCTTCAAATTTTATAGTACTTCTGTCATTTAATTTGGATTGAATGTTGTTACCATGATATGTCATATCCATGGCAACTAGTGAATCACTTTTATCTGCTTTAGTTATCGTAATAGAAAGATTTTAAGGGAAATTAGATAATATTTTAGGACCTTGAAATTTTTTGGAGACTCAGCTCTCTTTTTTGGTTGTTAAGAAGGTTATCAATAAAACCTGAATGCGTCTGGTTTAGAAACTGTTCTAAAGCATTAGTGTAAAGACAACACATAGGAGGACACTAGATCTGCAACAGGAACTTCTTAAAAGATTAGTAACGGTCAAAGATTAGTAAATATTAGGAACTTCTGTAAGGACTAGCGTAAAGGAGCTTCTTTTGGAGGAAAGAAGGTTTTCAGACCTGTTTTAAACATTTAGATTTCTTTAAGTTTCAGTGTTCTAAAAGAAAGATTAGCAATTGCGGGTCCAGGACTGAATCTCGTAGTATAGGTACGATCACTCGTCAACAATTCCTCCTACAAGTTTTTCATTTTTTTTAGCAGTCGTTCCTTCAATCTACAGAAATCATGATGAAACGAATCCCTTTCCAACTTAGCAACCTGCCAAAAATATCATAGCATTTATATTGCATATGCTCATGTACCATTGAAGAAACTATATTGTTATGGGTTGTGATAGAAAAATTAGTATTTGAATCAAACGTATTCTTATTAGTCAAAGATAAAACCTGGCTTTCTCAATAAATCAGATATGAATGGCCTAGGTTTATTTCCCTATTGTTATTCCTTATAATTGAACCGGATGCTGTAATTTCTCCAATATACGTATTAATCGAATTATATTTTAATGCTGATTTTGAATATCTTTGAATTATTTCATTTAATTTAATCCATCAAAAGTTATGAGGAATTAAGAATTATTGAACTATAAATTTTGACGTCTCAGAGCTTTGTTTCCACAGCACGATCAGATCGGATTTAAGAGATACAGGGGTTAGAAACATTTTTCTAAGCTGTGGCGATAACGACTTTTGGTGTTTGTAGGGATAAAAAATGTGACCTCTTCTTTCTTGAGCTATCTGGAGATCAGATTCCTTTGGGAGTATTTACCATGGAGACTTAAGAACTAATTATCTATCATTAGGATAGATTCAGAAGTATAAAATGAAATAAACACAGATAAAAAAGCCAATACATTTATTGATCTTACATGCTTAGTTGTACAACTACGGGTCACTTCAATGACAATAATGGTGACCGAGCTAAAAGAGTTAAAACTTCTATCTCAATGGACCTTCTCAAATCTGACTTAAGATTCAAATTAAAAAGCACATCTACCCCACTACCAAACGCAGTTCTTTCGTCCTGCGCTGTAAGGACTGCTCGCTATTGGCCCAAGAAGACCAAGGATGTAAATCTTTCGTCCAATGAATTCTTTTAAATGTTTTTGATGATTCAAGCATTCACACAGTTTTTGCCATTTAAACTTCCTTGGAAATATTGTGCATAGCATTTTTTTGCTACTAATTATCTTAGCGAAATTCGAACGACTAGCGTCGTTGTTTGACTGAAACTAGAATGCAATTTCTCTTTTTGCTGATTAAGAATTTATACTCTTGGAAGCGGTATTTGAACTCAATTAGGGGACAATTAATTTCTGCCCGAATCATCTTTAGAAGGAAAGAATCCTGTATTTTAAATATATCATGGTACACATCACCCTTCCCATCAATTAATGACGTCCCGTCATTAGTACCTGTTCATTAGGAATGCTAAAAATTTTCTCTAATGTTTTTTTATTTTATTCTACATCCCTATCAAAAATTCATCTCCCGGACTAATATTATTGATGGTTCTAGGTTAGCTCCTATGCTAAGGATTTTTTTTCTAAATATAAAGCTGTTTATTTTTATATTTACAACAAGGTTGGGGCTATTCTACCTTTACATAAGTTTTTTTTTGAATTCACTTTTTTTTTCTATGTGGCATACTACATTCTATCTACACTACATTAAATGAATAGCTTGACAACGCTACACATAACTATCTGGATATCTAATACTACATACAAAAACGATTTAAAACACACAATATTGTGTTTACCATGTTCACTGGTAATTTTAAAACACTTTCACTATTGGGATTTTTGAATTGTCAAAGTTATTAGGAAGTAACACATGTAGCTTCACATCTATTCATCACCTTCGTGTCTTTAGTGTACTAAACCCTTCTGTTGTAAATTATTGTCCTTCACTCTTTTTGTCTTGGCAAAAATTTTGAAGCATTTACGTTATGGTTTCTTCATGGAACAGTTCGAGTCTAGTTGTCTTTACACGACAAGTTTTCCCTAATAGTCAACTGGGAAATGACTGTTAAATGTCGTTCTAATAGTCAACTGGGAACTGATGCTTCCCACTACAGTTGTTGGTGTTTTTCTTCTCAGCATATCATTTTTAGGATGTTTTGAGGCACATAGAGGATGTATTCTCGCGTAAAATTGTTCATTCGTGCCTTTTGAAACGGGTTGTCGTCATACTATAGTGACTCTTTTAACATATTGTCTTTAACTTGAACTTCAAACATTTTCAAATATCGTTTAACTTCAAATGTCGTTAAATATCGTTTATCTTGTACTGCTCGATGGTGTTCTCAGAATTAAACTTCAAATTGTCTCTAACTTCAGCTTCAAATATCTTCAAACTTAAATGTTATTTAACTTCAAATATCGTTAAATATCGTCCATCCCGCACTGCTCGATGGTGTTCTCAGAATTAAACCTCAAATTGTCCCTAACTTCAGCTTCAAATATCTTCAAATGTCTTTAAATATCATTCAACTTCAAATATCGTTAAATATCGTTTATGGTGTGCCGATCGATGGGGTTCTCAGAATTAAACTCCAAATTGTCTTTAACTTCAGCTTCAAATATCTTCAAATTTAAATATTATTTAACTTCAAATATCTTTAAATATCGTTTAGCTTCAAATATCATCACTATACTGTCAAATTATTCTGGGGTCCATAGTGAGTATCAAGGGCGATATCTACGTATTTATATCTTGTACTGACCGATGGGTTTCTCAGCATTTATTTTGATTATATAGTTCGTTAAAGTACTTGATACTGAGGTTCAAATATAGTGTTACCTGATACGTAATATGGTTCATGGTCGAAGAAACGACGATCAAAGGTAACTGTTGTTTTCGTAGACGAAGTTGGGATGAAAATTGCCTGGAGTATATGGTGAATACTCTTCGTTGGTTGAGATATGATGCAAATAGATTCTACTGGGTTGTATCTGTACTTGGCAGCTCATTGTAATGCTCAATATCCAATGTGTCCATTTTATTTCCTGTAATAAAAATAATTAGGCAGAATCACGCGTTCTTTAAAGTAAACGCTCATAGTACAAATAAGTCACGTGTTGATTGGGTACATTAATTTCTACGCTATGAGACAGAATTAAATAAATACACTGATATTAGTACTCACAATGAAAATCTAAAAATCTAAAACAGAGATGTCTTCAACTTTGTTTTGAGAACGGAAATATCGATATTAAATAAACATAATTTACCCTACATTATTAAGTTTGAGGTCTAATTTTACAACATATTTCATGCCTGCATAGTTCACGCACGTCCGTGCTGCATAAGAAACGCATGTTGCAGCGTCATAACCACACGGTTTTACACAAACGATACTACAATGAGGGAACAAGACATAACAAGGACAAGTGGTAACCTCTATACCCATTTGTTTTCTGATGTCTTCCCTATTTCTTGGCTTAGACGTTCTCATGGGGCTCCGGGTTTAACATCAGCATTTCAGCTGTTTCCCCGTGTTCTTCTCTTGGTTTTCGTCTTCTTATTCTTAGGACTTTTCCGTAATTAAAAGTCAACAGGGTTCTTATGGTCAGGGAGGTTGCGAATACGAAACATACGGCCAATAATATGTTCCACCAGAAATTTGTCGAGAACAATCCGTATCTATTATCTACATATGTCAATCTTTGGTCTTCATTTTTAAATAGAGGAATCCGCGAATCTAATGCTTCTTTTATTTTTATAAGCCTTATTGTCCCTTTATTCTTTTCTATTTCTGACCATATCGAGGTTTTCATTTCCTCGTTTTCTAAATTGGGAATAGTGTACGACAGGTTGATCGCCTTGAAGTTAGTTATTTTGGGACTTATTATCTTTGTGCTCGTGGTAATTAACGGCGTTCGGACGGTTGACTCTTTAGTTACGAGTCGACACCCTTGTTTTATGGTTATAGTACCCAAATTTTGTAATAGTAATTCTGTTTTGTAACTTGGGTCTATTCTTTCTGTATTATTGTAACAAGCCAAAGTTCCGACAGTTTCTCTTGGAATTGAGAATCGTGATAGTGTTCATAAATATGAACAGGATCAGCTCATAATTAGACGATTCTGTACTGGTAGATTTTTTTTTCTTTGATTTTATAAAGCTGTCAGATAGAAGGGTATAGCCTACTGAATTGCATAGTTTAAAAACTAAACTTCTTTTCAAAATACCCGCCACTCCGAACTAGTCGGGTTTACTTCAGCTAATAAAAACAAATTCGCTCTATCAAAATATACTGAAAACTGGCGGAAATCTGTACGGGTATACAGGTGAAGAAATATAGGTTTCAAAAGGAAATCTCTTCAGTAGTCACTATATCAGAATTGGATAATTTAATGTACATGTTGCTCAGATAAATTTCGCAGGAATTAAAAAAAGGCGAAACAGGAAAAATTGACAAAAATAAAGCTTTTTCACTAAATGAAGCACAGTCTTTTCAAGTTAAACATAAACCTTAGTCTAACTTAAATAAATTATCAGGTTCTAAATAGTTTATTTAGATAATTAAATTTTAATCAATAACTTATTGAGAAATTATATTTTAATAAATAATTAAAGTAAAAAATTGAGTACGAATTGATTATTAGAATAATTAAATAAGAATTTGACTGATATTTTAAGCAAAAAAAACGAACAAAACGGCAAGTAAAAAGGAAGATTAAACACTAAAAACCTAAAAATAGAGCAAAGCAAGATTCAGATCAAGTTCTAGCTATGAATAGCGTCAGATTATCAAATTTTTTTTTTTTTTTTTTTTTTTTTTTTTTTTTTTTAGTCGAGTTAGGCATATTTGATTTACTTTTGATAAAATTTTTTTTTTTTTCAATCTTCACGTGGAAGGCAATTTTAGTAGGGATTCTACATCTTAGAAAACTCTTATGCCCATTGTAGAGAGGAGATGCACAACAGAAATCATGATAGTCCTGATCTGATTCCGTTGTCATAATCTGATGCTGTCCACAACCAGAACTGTGAACTATGAAAATGTCCGCAGTTCTAACTGTGAACATGACCATCTCACAATTAGACTCCTCTGTACTGGTGTTTTTTTGTTTTTTTTTGGACCTGGGTCGATTTTTCATAGAAAAACCGAGGGGACTGCCAAAACCCAACAAATTAAAAGCTACATGGGCATTGAGTTCCTCCCCAGGCTTCCCACAAGACGTGGCCTAACACCACTTGTTATTCTCAGTCGACCACGAGCTTCCTATCTTTGGGCCTTTTTCTCTGATCACCAATGTTTTGACATCACTCGTATTTTTTTTTTCATTAAAACTGACTTGGTTAATTTTACTTGCACACTGTTAAATTTATTATGGTGGATCACAAGTTGATTTTCATAAGGGATTTGAAATCCGCCACCCTCAATGGTTAATAAAAAGAAACTACCAGTCGAAGGTTGCGGACACAACCTCCCCACGACAAGAACATTTGTCTTTACATTGATTAGGGATATTTCCATCTGTTAGGTTTTTTAACCGTTCTACCTGACTGTGTCGTTATTTTCTCCTCTGTTCAAACTTTTTGTGTTGTTTTTTCAAAAATTCTTTCCCTTTTAATTTCGTTTGTTTCCCGTGTGCGGCTGCTGAGGTCGGTCTTGATTTCCTTATTTCTTTAGCTACTATATGGTCTGATTCGCCGTCAGACTCTTCTGAACTGGTTCCCGATGAATCCGGATTAGAACTTTTAGAGGTGCCCCTTTTCGAGGTGTCACCTGCCTTTCCTTTGTAAATTTCTACTCCTCTGGAAGTAGAAGGTTTATTCCCTAGGTCCTCACCTTGAGTTCTCAACTCGGGGGATTTGAAAGATTCTTAAGAGCTTTGGGAGGAATCAATAGCTTTTGCGGGGTTCCTCCATTGTTTGAATGCCATGTCCTCAGGGGGATGAGGCATTTTTTACACTAGGGTTTTCTCTCCATGACATCCACTGTTTAGGTTTGGCCTTGGACACAGTTATGTCATGATATGGACCGTGCTGGTCATCCGTTGGAGTTTTAGTCCCGGGCAATGTGCTTTGACTCATTTTTATGGGAAAATTTATTAAATCCATAGCCTCTCGCAAGTTTGTTTTAGTTAAAGCTTTGGGAGGAGTTTTTTTCACAGTATTACCGGGAGTTTCTTCAGCTCTGTTTAATTCTTCATGTAAAGACAGGGGCCTTTCTATCGGTGTTGTAGGGGAAACCATATCGTCTGGAAATCTTTTGGGGGGACATGGGGTCGAAATTCTATCGGGGAAGAATTGGGTTTTTGGAGATATTGTATAATCTAAATATCCTGCTCTTGCCGATGAATAACTTTTTGGACTTTTTTGGCGTTTTTATTTTAGGAAAAAATCCTGGTATTAGGGATTTTTTCTTAGGAACAACTAGATTTTCAATTGCTAAAAATTCTTCAAAGTTTTCCTGATCACTGTCATTCTTAAAATAGTTTTGCTTGAAATTAAAGGGTTTTAGCTCTGCCAATCTTGACCTAGGGGGCTTATTTTCCGAATCTGACGAATCAGTAGAACAGGGATGTGATACCCATCTCTCTGGGAATTTGGCTCTTTTTATTCGACTAACATGCACCTTGTAAGTTCTTCCACTATCGGAGTTTTCCATTTTAAAGGTATATTCATTATCGTACTTTTTGACTATTCTGTACGGTCCAGAGTATTTGTTGGAAAGTTTTTTTCCTTCTGTTTTTGCCTCGTTCTTTAGGTAAACGAAGTCTCCTACTTTGAAATTTATATTCCCCTTAACTTTGGGTTGGTTTCTAAGCTCTTGACTTATTCTACATTTTTCCAACTCTTGCCTAACTATTTTATAAGTTTTCCTCATCCTATTTATGAATTCTTGTTTATAATCTTCTGAGTCGTTATAATACTGCCGAGATTCAATAATATCATCATATGGGATTTTAAAATCACGACCAAAAAGTAAATAAAATGGATTGTCTTTGGTTGCTTCGGAATAAGCAGTGTTGATTACGTTAGTTAAATAAGGTAAGAATGTATCCCAGTCGCTCCTGTTGTCTTTTGTATAAATACTTAATACGTTTGAAAATATTTTATGCCTGTTTTCTATTTTGCCATTAGCTTGTGGATGGTACGGCGCTGTCACCATTTTCTCTATATTAAGAAAACTCATTAAGTCTTTTGTTACTTTTACAACAAAATCGCTCCAGTTGTCGCTCAACATTTTATTAGGAATGCCAATTGGTAGAAATTATTTTGCTAATGCCACACTTGTGGTATAATTACCTTGATTTTGTAATGCTTTTGCAAAAGTAAATCAGGAAAAATTATCTATAATCGAAAGAATACAAGCATGACCTCTGCTAGAAACAGGTAAGCCTCCACTTGTCCCGTATAGGTCAAATGAGATAATATCGAAGGGGTACTTTGCTACCGGGGCCCTTCCCATTGGAAGATTTGGATAAGCTAGGGGGATTTTTCTCAAATTACATGCTTCGCATGTACTTACAAATTCTTTAAGTTTTGTCAGTGCAAATTGTACGTAAAAGTATTGTTTTAACTTATGGAATGTTTTCATAACTCCTAAATGTCCACCTGTGTCCTAATAAAAATATTCAAATGCAGGCCCTATCAAGTTTTGTGGTAACACAGGTATTGTCGAGGTTTGGTTTCTGTTTGTCTCAGCAGTCAAAATTCTACACAGTAATTCTTCATCAAGATCGTAGTAAAAATTGTCTATATCTTTTCTAAGAGTTTTGAATTTATCTGGTAACGCCTCATCATTCAGAAAATAATCAATTAGTGCTACACACATTTCGTCCTTTTTTTGCTTTCTTTTTATATTTTCCAAAGACAAGGGACAATAGATAATCTTATTTTCTTTTACTGCGTCTTTGACTTTGTTTTTCTTACATCCATGATTGCTCTTAGCAATTATGGCGTCAACTTCATTTTCTTCAGCTTCCGATGGAATATTATCTGGGTATCTACTTAAAAAGTCGCAAGCTGCGTTTTGTTTTCTTTTTAAATATTCAAATTCATAATCTAGGTCTTGGATTTTCATAATCCATCTAGCTAGAATGCCCGTGGGGTTTTTAAATGTGCGCAGGTACTGCAAGCTTTTATGGTCTGATCGTAATATAAATTTTCTACCAATTAAATAATTTCTAAATTTGTCCAAGTGGTAGATAATAGATAACAATTCTAAGTTTGTGGCGGAATAACTACTTTCGCCTTTTGATAAAGTTTTACTTGAATAGCATATAACTTTTTCTATTTGTTTGGGTGTTCCCTGTAGAGGGTTAGGGGTTTCTACCGGGATTTTTTGCGAAAGGATAGCGCCTATGCCCTTTGAGCTTGCATCCGTGGTAACGATGAATTTTCCGTTTTCGAAATCAGGGAGTGATAAAATTGGTTCAGAAGTGAGTGCCTTTTTGAGACGGTCTAGGGAAGTTTGAGCTTCCTGGGACCAGGTAACATTATGGGAGTTTCCTTTGGTTAATTCCGTGAAGGGTTTTGCAATTTGGGCATAATTGCGTACGAATTTTTTAAAGTAGCCAGTAAGTCCTAAAATTCCCCTTAATTCTTTCAAAGTTCTGGGGGGCTTGAGGTTTTCAACACATTTTATTTTATCAGGGTCTGGGGATATCTCTCCCTGGGTTACTACTACTCCTAAGAATTTAATCTTAGATTGAAATAAATTTACTTTCTCAGGCCGGCATTTTAAATTGCCTTGCCTGAACTTCTCGAACACCTTAGCTAAAGTTGCTAAGTGTTGTTCAGAGTTTTCCCCTACTCATATAATATCATCAACAAAATGAATTATATTCTTTAATCCTCTTAACGGGTGCAATAGGGGTCTACATAGCGCGCTTGAACTTGTTTTAAGCCCAAATGGTACTCTCAAGTATTCATAAGAACCATATTCGGATGCTGAAAATGCAGTTTTATGGACATCCTTTTCGGCTATTTTCACTTGGTGGTAGCCTTGGGTAAGGTCCAAAGAAGTAAAGATTTTGTTTTTGCTTGAAATTGAGTCAAGAATTTCATCTATTCTTGGTAGAGGAAATTTTTTGCTAACTACTTGTTTGTTGAGAGCCCTATAATCTACTAAGAGTCTAAGATTTCCTTTCTTTATTGGTACTAAGATCACTGATGCACTGTACGGACTTATACATGGGAGTATAATTTCGTTTTTTTCTAATTCATGGATTTTATTTTATAAACACTCTTTGTGATTATCTGTCACACGATATGGCTGTTTTGCTACGGGATTACCAGTCGTTAAAATAAAATGTTCGTAAAATGGTATTAGCCCTATGTCATCTTCAGATGCAGAAAATACTTCCTTAAAATTCCATAATAATTCGCATAATTTTTTCTTAAGTTCCATATCCGTAATATGATCCATATTAAATTTGTTTAAAAATTGCGATTTAGTTAAATGGTATTCGTCATTTAAATTATTAATACCGTTCAATATGTTTTTCTTAGAATTTACCCATTTATTTAAATCATTCTCTATTAGAACTTGTACTTGGACAAAAGACGCACCCTGTGTAATTGTATCTGTATAATTTTAGTGGTTATTAGCTACACAAATAAAACCTTCCCCTTTGTCATTAGATATAATCTGTTCCTTGCATAACAGATTTTCGGGTATTTCAGACGGTGTCGCAAACCATATTTCTGATTTGCTAATCACTGGTTCGATCATCTGTGATATTTGAATTTTTTGCATCTTTTTGGGAGGGACTTTTGTTTTCCTTATCGTGAATCCCTAATATTTCCCTTTATTTTCGTTATTTACTAGATTCATACAGGCGCTATACTGTGCCATTGCGGCATCTTGTGGCGTCACATTGGGTTTTATTATGTTCTTCCATAATTCCGCTATTTTCTTAATTTCATTTGATCTGTACTGTCGCATATCTCCTATTTTTATTTTCGCAGATTCCATACTTGTATTATTTAAATATACCTCATTTCTGCAATATCTCTTAGGGTAATTGAACAAATTCCCAATTATGCCATGTCTTTGCGAGACATGAGGTTCATAATACTTCGACATTATACCACTAGAAATTTTGTTTACTGTTATGTTGTCTTCCTAACCTCTGTTACGATTTCTTAAGGTAGAAATTTCTTCCCCTACCATAGCTGGGTAGACCAACCTCTCGTTGGCTACGTCTAATAGTATTCTATTAGACCTTAGAAAATTTGCCCCTATAATAGCTTCATATGGGAGATTATCACATATAATAAAATTTGTCATGAATGTTCTATTGTCTCTTTTTAAGTTTAGGCAGATTGGCCCTTTTGCATTTAATTTATGACCTGTCACGCTTGTTAAATTGGGATTATTAGGGGTTCCTCTGTCGTTTAATGTGCGGAGGCAAGATATTAAATACGCCTGAGTTTATTATATTTACAGTAGCTCCGCTGTCCACTAAGGCCGTAAAGTAAACGTTTTCTACACAAAAAGCATTAAATATAGGTAATTTGTTTTTAATATCCCTGCAAGAAGGCACTAACATTGTCTTGGACCTATTAAATATTTCTGGCACCCCCTGGGTCCAATTTATATTTCTGAGGGGCCCGAAACGTTTCCCTGAGGATTTATTTCATGTGTTGGTACCCGTAATAGATATTCAGACGTATTGGGTTCCGTAGGCATATTTAAATGATTTACGTCTGTCTGTCTTCGCCATGTATTATTATGGTAACGTGGATGTCTCGTGTCAGTGCCGTTTGCTGGCGTTGACTGCCAATGCCGTTGGCTTGCAAAATTTTCATTTCCCATCGGCAAATTTTCGTGATTTCTATATGGCATTCTTGCATTATATTGGCTTTGGGGGGTATTTGGGTTTTCAAATCGGTAATTAATTTGTCTGTTGGGGGGAGGGTTATACAAATTTGGTTGGTACGCATTATAAGGTACTGATTGGCGCAATCCCCCTTGCTAAAGCCTATTGCACGACCGGTGCTAAAATTTGTTCTTCTGAACAAATGGTTACCGTAATTTTGCGTATTGCCGACAGCAATTCTTGGTATAGGATTTTTGATATAATGGCACTCTCTGGCGATATGGCCGAAACGATTGCAATTATAGCACCTTATTATTGTTGGGTTATTTCCGTAATTAGCTTGTTTAATAGGCTGAAAACGTACTGTTTTCTGCCTAGCGGGTTCTGGCGTTTTATTTCTTTGTGCCACTGGGGAATTATCCCTTGAAAAGAAATTAGGGGATGCCTGATCGCCCTTGAAGATTAGGTTCGCGTTTGAGTAGCCTTGGCTATTTATTTTTGCATTACTATGATTAGCAACCATTTTATCAACTTTGATTAGTCGCTCTACCTCTTGGACTGCAAGAGCTTGGTAGAGCTACCTCTATATTTTTGGATATTACTACTCTATATAGTTTTTGGGGTAGCCCTTGCAAAAAGGTATTTAGTATGACTTTTTCATACAGTTGCCCAGAACCACTTCCGTATTTTGCTTCTACAGCAATGCGTATATTATCCAGGTATTCTCGCATATTCTGTGAAAAATCAAAGTTCACTACTCCGTGTTTTAATTTATTTATTGAACTGGTTTCTATAAATCTCTCTTTGAATCTTTTTAACAAGTCATCAACCGTATTTATTGGCAAGTTGGCGTTATTGCCTATGGTATGTTCGACCTGTTTTAGAAAAGTTAAGGCCTGGCCTTTTAATCGTAGTAGGAGCATGTCTTTTAACGCTCCAACGTCTGTTTTTGTTAGTTGTACAAATTGGGTCAATTGGATATTAAATTTGTCAATATCTGACTGACCATTGTACTCTGGTATAGATTTTGCTATCTCTATATTTTTCGCGACTAACTTTTGCACTATTAATAACTCACCGAGTTCTTCCATTTTTTTTTAATCAATTGAAAATAAATTTATTTTTTCTTAACCTATTTTGGGGGAGGCTATTATCTCCTATGAGATATAATGGTTTTCCTGTCGTAGCTTAGTGGCAATAGGCCTAATCAATTTACTTTTATGTCTGTATCTCTCCAACAATTAAATTTAAATTACAAAGTTTAAATAGCCTAATTAGTTCGCAGTTTTCCTCCAATTTCCGACTCGCGCCATTTGTAGCGATAAAAGATTAATATTTGTAGCGATAGAAAATTCTCCAATAGCACCGCTTATAGCGCTGGAGATTGTGTCAACTAGGCTAGCGCCGCTCTCAATTATTGGGTGAAAATGAAATGTACAGCCATGTAAACGTGACCTCTTTTTCTCGAGCTATCTGGAGGTCAGATTCCTTTGGGAGCATTTACCTTGGAGACTTACGAACTAATTATCTATTATTAGGCTAGACCCAGACATATAAAATGAAACAAACACAGATAAAAAAGACAATAGATTTATTGAACTTACATATTTAATTGCACAGCAACGGGTCACTTCAATGACAATAATGGTGACCGAGATTAAAGAGTTAAAACTTCTATCTCAATGGACCTTCTCAAGTCTGACTTACGATTCAAATTAAAAAGCACATCTACCCCACTACCAAACGCAGTTCTTTCGTCCTGCGCTGTAAGGACTGCTCGCCATTGGCGCAAGAGGACCAAGGATGTAAATCTTTCATCCAATGAATTCTTTTAAATATTTTTGATGATTCAAGCGTTCACACGGTTTTTTGCCATTTAAACTTCCTTAGAAATATTGTGCATAGCATTTTTTTGCTACTAATTATCTTAGCGAAATTCGAACGACTAGCGTCGTTGTTTGACTGAAGCTAGAATGCAATTTCTCTTTTTGCTGATTAAGAATTTAGACTCTTGGAAGCGGTATTTGAACTCAATTAGGGGACGTTTAATTTCTGCCCGAATCATCTTAAGAAGGAAAGAATCCTGTATTTTAAATATATCATGGTACATGGTAATGCTCCCAAATACTCTGAACTTTTGAGTCATAAAATGAGCAATTAATATTCTATTATTAATATCTTCCCAGCCTAAACAAGACTTAGCAGCTTCTTTATTCATCATGAGCCCTACTCCCTGTCTATGTACCCCATCCTTCCTGCCTGAGTAAACAAATTCTATATCAACTAATTTCATGCTTCCTACCCCTGGGATATGAGTTTCTGAAACTCCTAATAAATTCGGTTCGAATCGTCTGAATTCGTCAGTCAAAATGTCGATATGATAGTCATTTTTTAACGTCGTAACTTTCCAGGTTCCAATTTTCATGTTCTTTAAATGATTGAAATTATTTTCGCCTCAGGAAAAGCAATGATCCCGGTTACCAGTGCAGGACGGGGATCCAACCTAGCAATCTGCCAAAAATATCATAGCATTTATATAGCATTTGCTCAAATGCTCCCTATAAGCGAAACGTAAATACCGACGAGTACCACATTGTCTTTCCATAATACAAATAGAAAAGGTAAACAATGATATATTATTTTAAGACAATGAAAATTTATCTTAATAAACGTTCAAATGGAGATAAGTCCATTTATTAGAAAGTGAAAACAGATACAAAAGTCTAGATATTTCGACCACATATACAGCGATTCTGTTCAGAAGAAGTGATTCTGTTTTTAACTCCTCAAGGTCATGGACAACTACAAAGATGTTGCAGTGAGCCTGTCCTCTGTCACGGATCTCGACTATACTGAAGATGTAGATGGGCTTGCTCAATCTTTTACAGAAGCCCAGGCTATGATCCCCGACAAGGCACTTTCGACTGACCTCCAAATAAGTATACCGAAAACAAAACCCTGCAAACAGCTGGGATGGATGAAACCCTCTGACCCTTAAAGGTAGTCAGATCGAAGACGTCCAATAGTTTAAATAGGTCAAGAATTTTAAAAGGTTGTATTTTGTTATAAATTGTAGAAAAAGTTTCTCCAACAAACAAAAATAGCATGCCAAACTATGAATTTTTAGAGAAAAAGCCGAAAAGATTTAAAATATTTTTTTGCTTTTCAATTAAAAAGACTATATCAATGAAAAATGAACAGAAATTAATTGAAATAAATTTTTCCATAAAGTAATCTTTTAAACAAAAATATGAAGCTCGATTAAACCAAGAATGAGCAGAAATAAAGTTACAAAAACTTCCAAGCAGAGAACTATCACAAATCACCATTACTAAGTTAAAAAAAACACTATGCGGTAGAATTTGCTAACAAAGATGCACGTCATTTGGTGGAAAGTCAGCGCCCCTTGTGAAAACGAGCAATAAAGCCTATCGGACGACTTTCATAGTAAAAATAAAACTGTTGAATAAACCAGTTGTAAGAATCAGAGAAAAATCCCCCAACAATAAATTAGGAGCTGCAACCCCCCCCCCTTACATAAAAATTTCCCATATCGTATTAACTTGATCCTAGAGTCCTAAGACAAGTCAGGGTAGAATAGACTTATCGAACTTTATTGTAAATACTCACTTACGAGGAAGATGACCCTCACCCTACCGTTTGTTGAATTTAGCGACAATTAAAGGAATATAATATAAATGTTATACTCCATAAATGCAAAATTTACCCCTCAAATATTTGCTAAATACTCCTACATTTTCCTTTGTGCCATTGATCTCCCTCCCTCCATTAACAGAGTGAATCCCTCAAATGATTATATGTTAATCTTTCAAAATAATTAAGGTCGTAATTTGGCGGTTTTAAATCGAGGTTCACTTTATTGATACTTCAAGATGGTGTAAGGCGTTGAAAAGATCGGCCATTTAGGGTTTTGATTGTTTCGTCACAAATAGAGGGCTGATACTGCAAAATGGAATCGAAAATAAATACAGATTAAATAGGCTATATAACTGTCAAATAGCATGCATTTTTTTCCAAAGCTGATATTTCAGGATCTTTGAGGTGGAGGGGGGGGGCAAACAAAACCCAAATTCAGTATTACCTTTGAATTTTGGGGGTTGGAAAAGTCTGTTCCCTTTTAAAACTAAACCTTAAGGTCTACTTAGTACTCTGAAAGTTTATTATGGTTTTTGATAGCCTGAATACCCATAGTGTTCTCAGATTAAGCTTTGTCCCAACCCCCAAGTCATAGTTCAAATTCACTTGTATTAGCCCTTTCCCCTTAAGCTCTTTGATGGCATGCATATGAAGTCATTTGTTTTTCTTTAGATACTGCATACACACCCCATCCTCCTTTCTTTCCCAACAGTGAAGGTAAGTTCTAACTTCAAAGCTAGAGTACCTTTCATCATACTGCAGATCAGCTATTTCAGTGACCTGGATGCACACAGTTTCTATGGATTTACCTTTGCCTCCTCCCCTTAGTCAAATTTAAGATTCACTTTACCACCCCAAGATTCCTCAAAAGTTTCAAAGCGATACCTAAATCCATCTTAAGCAGAAAAAGCCAAGGAAGGGAAACTAGTTGTCCTTGAATCTCTTTTGGTCTTTCAAAAAAGTACTAAAAATTTCAGTTTTAGCTTAAAACTACTGACTTACTTGACTTATGTCCCATCCATCCTAAAAGGTTGTTTTGGGGCCTCTCCCTTCACTATGTTATGATTTGGCGTCTGTATGAGCATCTATATCTTTGGACAGGCGTAGAAGTTGCGGCAGGTTGACTGCAGAGAAGTTGTCTTTCCATTTTTTCGGAGGCTGACCTTTGTGACGAGAACCATGCACGCGACAATGGAAGACTATTTTCGGAAGACGGAAATTTTCCATACGCTGGAAATGACCTAGCCACCTAAGTTACAGCAGTTTTATTTTGTCAATTATGGCGTGTTTGATGTTGAGGTTTTCAACCAGCCCAATATTAGAGACCCTGTCCAGGTATGTAATGCCCGCAATAAAGCGAAGTGACTTTGTTTCGAATGTGGCTAGGCAAAGTTGATCATTTGTTTTGAGGGTCCATGATTCACAAGCGTAAATGACAATGAGGATAATCAGTGTGTTGATGCGTGTTGTTTTTAGCAGTGTCGACAGTTTCTTGTTCCTTCAAATCACCATCAAGGCTTAAAAGCTAGAGTTGGCAAGAACCAAGCACCTCTTAGTATCTTTCGAGTGGTTGTTATCGGACGTTATAAGACTACCAAGGTAAGTGAAATCTTCGACCCGTTCTATGTTGTCACCACCGAGCTGGAGGCTTAATTTTTCTTTGTTTTCTGGCTTTCGTGAACAGAGAATAGCTTTCGTCTTTGATGAATTGATGGTATTTCCAAACCGGCCGGTGGTTGATTGGATTTTGTCGGCCTGGGACTGAAAATCCTCAAGGTTCTCATTTATTTAGTCTGTGTCGTCTGCATAAGCTAATTTATCAATCAATATGCCCCAAATGAGGATACCAGACGATTTGTCAAGGAGTGAAAGGACATTGGTAAGGAACAGGTTAAACAATTCCGGTGAAAGCAAGCAACCATGCAGCACACCAGTCGATTTTTCACAGCTATTTTTAAAGATATTTTTCCATAATCTGACGGATCGTAAATATATGATCAATTGTTTACCTGTTTAGGCGGAAACTCGCTTGATATTCTGGAGTAACATTTGAAGCTATAGCTCTTATACGTTCCAGCATTATTCTAGTGAGTATTTTATCTGCGTTGCTCGTAAGGCTTATAGGCCGGTAAATGTCACAGATTACTTTTGAGCCTTTTTAATGAAATGGAACTATTGTGGCTTCGCGCCATGAGCAGAGGAAGTGGCCTTTTTCCCAGGCAGCAGTAGCAATTTTTATGTATTTGTCAACACGAGGATTGCAATTTACTTTTAGTAACTCTGGTTGGATTCTATTTGGGCCTACCCCCTCCCAAATTAAAAAAAATATCCGGCATGCAAAGTGGCCAGAGAAAATTATGTTCTGGTTATTTTCTAGGTCCTATTTCAGGGGAAATCAATATTTTTCTTATTTTTCCATCTGTATTAGGGTTTCCAAGGCCCATAGACTTGAATATAAGAAGTTATAATCCAATTGTAAAAGAAACTTTCGGGCAAGGGCGTCCTGAGGCTCATTTTATTGCGGGGCGATCTTCGTAAATTTTACAGAATTGCTACCTGATTTAAGCCAAATTTTCTGCAGAAATCAATAATTTTGCTAAATTTCGACCGATTTTGCAAAATTTTACCAAATGCCAAAAAATTTAGGGGGAGGGGGCGGAGCACCCCTCCCCCCCCCCCCCCAGAAATCCCCTGCTTTCGGGACCTTTTTTTAAATTCTATTCTGAGATATAACACATACACCACATCCTCTCTTTCTTTTCCCCAACAGCGAGGATAAGTCTTACCTTCAAAACTCAAAACACCTTCAAGATATTTCAGATTCACCAGTGCAGTGAACTGGATACACACAGTGTCTTTAGATTTACCTCTCCCTCTTCTCCTTATTCAGAGTTGAGATTCATTTTACCAACAAAAGACTCCTCAAAGGTTCTAAAGCGATACTCAAATCCATCCCAAGCAGATACTGACGACGAAGAGAAGAAATTTGCCCTTGAATCTGTTTTGGCCTTTAAAAAGCATGCTACAAATTTCAGTTTTCGCTTAAAAATATACCCTCCCAAGTGTTTGGAAAACCCCTTGCATACAAAGAGGCCAACAAAATTCTGTTTTTGTCCTTTATAAGGCCCTGTTTCGAGGGGAATCAATATTTTTACTTATTTTTCCATCTGCCATAAAGTCATCCAAGCCGAAGGACTTAAATATATAAACCTAGATCCAATCGAAAAACAAACTTTAGGGCCTTCTTTCAAATTTTTTATTTTTTGTAGGGGAGGGAAAACTTGCTCAGGAACGTTTTGAATAGTAAGTATGTCTACAGCTGCAAATTCCAATTAAATCATGGAGAGAAATATTTGGCTTATTCTAATGTCCCGTATCACCTTGCAGGCGAAAAAATATATGGTCTTTCTGACATAAAAATTAATTCCTCAAAGATTCGAGTCTGATATGGCAAAAATTAAAGAACTCTCTTTTCTATAATTAAAACTGTTTGGGAAAATTTGATAAATTATATTGTTCAAGGCCCTTTTATGAGTGCCTGATGGAGGTCATGTTACCCCCAGAGGTATATTTACTGTAACTTTCGACTATTTCGAACAAAATGGTTGTTTCGAAATTTTGATCAGGAATCTTTGGGGGTTTCTGAGGGGTTAAGTAGCAAAGAAAGTATGAGAGGGTTTTCGATTGTCATCCCATCACTTCGAAACCTTAAAAACGGCATTAGAACTTTATTTGCCATTTTCACTAATTTGTATGTTTCTGTGGCAACTTTTACCATACAAAGTAACCAAGAGGAAAAGAAAAAAATAAATAAAAATCGCAAATATATGGCTCTTTACTTTGGTAGTACTACCTCTAAAACCTTTAAAAAGAGCACATTAGTAAACATAATGCCTTAAAAAAGGTTCCAGGCGGAACACAAATTTGCTAAGCTTCCTTTTGTTTTCAAAGATCTAGCCTTTATCTGACACAACATAGCAGATTCCAAGAGTAGCAATTATCCAAGTGCCAAGTGTAAGTACAAATGCCTTCAAAATATCTTAAAAACCTTTTTTTATATATCGTAAAAAAAGAATAATTTTTAAAATAAGTTTCCTTCTCAATAGCTCCAATTCTGGGCTAATACCATTGGTTCTTATTACTAACTACTACTACTGAAAACTCACAGCAACATCAGCCAACCTGAGGTGAATAAAGCTAGGCACGTTCCTCTTCCATCGCAATGTAATCAAAGCCCCCTCCGCAAAACCATAATTAGTTTTCTTGGGAAATTCATTTTCACTTTAAAATGGGCGTTTTGGGCGTATTTTCGCTGTTCAGCTTCACACCATTTTACTTGTAATTTGAAATCGGAATCCCATATCGCAAACACATTCAAAAGAAAAAACGAGAATACGCCACGTTTGTTACCAGAAATAAATCAGTCTCCATCAGAACAAAAGAAAGCCTCTGAAGTCCTCAGGAAAGAGGAGAGAATCAGAGATTAATTCTTTCTACCAAGCATCAGCCAGTGTGTTGTATAGCCTAGGTATATTCTGCCAGTTGTACAGAACCACATTAAAGTGGGACTTTGGAAACCTGACTATTGGAAAAAAATTAGTTTATAAGCTTCTAAAGAATGGTACTATCCAATCTCCTTATAATTGAAAACATTTTATTCATCTAGTTGGAAAATTTGGCCCATTTGTATAGGAAAAATCAGTAAAGTTCTACCAAATCATATTAGCCTATTGAGTTAGGAATAAAGTGAATGCACCATTTGATGCCTTTTTGGTCAATATCTACCAAATCATATTATTGAGTTAGGACTAAAGTGAATACACCATTCAATGCCTTTTTTTTGCTGATTACAAATATAATAAGCATTTCTATTGGAATTGAATTTCAGCCCCCCCCCCCTATTATGCCAATTCAGGGTTAGGTTAGGTTAGGTATAGCCTATATAGTGGGGGGGGGGCTGTAATTCATTTCCGATAAAAATGCTTATTATATTCTTAATCAGCATAGAAAAGGCATCAAATGGTGTATTCATGGTCAATATCTACCAAATCATATTATTGAGTTAGGACTAAAGTGAATACACCATTCGATGTTTTTTTTTATGCTGATTATGAATATAATAATCATTTTTATTGGAAATGAATTTCAGCCCCCCCCCCTATATATGCCCATTCAGGGTTAAGTTAGGTTAGGTATAACCTATATAGGGGGGGGGCTGAAATTCATTTCCGATAGAAAAGCTTATTATATTTGTAATCAGCATAAAAAAAGGATTGAATGGTGTATTCACTTTATTTAAAACTCAATAATATGATTTGGTAAATATTGACCTTATTCACTTTATTCCTAAATCAATAATATGATTTGGTAGATATTGACCGCCTTTTTTAAGCTGATTACAAATATAATAATCATTTCTATTGGAAATGAATCTCAGCCCCCCCCCCCCCTATATACCTATCCTAACCGAGCCCTGAATTGGCATATATAGGGGGGGGGCTGAAATTCATTTCTGATAGAAATGATTAATATATTCGTAATCAGCATAAAAAAGGCATCAAATGGTGTATGCCTTTTTTTATGCTGATTACAAATATAATAATCATTTCTATCAGAAATGAATTTCAGCCCCCCCCCCCTATATATACCTAACCTAGTCCTGAATTGGCATATATAGAGGAGGGGACTGAACTTCATTTCTGATAGAAATGATTATTATATTCATAATCAGCATAAAAAAAAGGCATCAAATGGTGTATTCACTTTAGTCCTAACTCAATAATATGATTTGGTAGATATTGACTGTTGTTTTTTCAAAATTGAAATAGGTATAGACATGTCAAGTAGGCAAATTTCAGGACCCGCTAGAGGGAGAAGGAGCAGAGGTAGGAACTTCAAAATACTTTCCCGGTACATGCTTTAGTCTATAGACCCATCCCTGAAAGTTTCATTCTCCTAACCTATCCCCTTTCCAAAATAGCCAAAAGTAGCCATCTAAAATTAAAAAACTTAAAAAACTAGTTGGAAAAGGAATGTTTTGCTGGGGCAACATTTATTTTCAACTAGTTGGCAAATTTAAGTGTTGCTGTGGAGAAGTTATTAGTCAACTAGTTGGAAAAATTAAGTTTTGCTGGGGAGAAGTTATTAGTCAACTAGTTGGAAAATGAAAGTTTTGCTGGGGCAAACTTTATTGTCAACTAGTTGGCAAATTTAAGTGTTGCTGGGGAAAAGTTATTAGTCAACTAGTTGGAAAATAAAAGTTTTGCTGGGGCAACATTTATTGTCAACTAGTATGCAAATTTAGGTTTTTCCTATACAGATGGGCCAAATTTTCCAACTAGATGACTAAAATGTTTTTAATTATAAAGAGATTAGATAGTACCATTCTATATAAGCTTATAAACTAATTTTTTCCAATAGTCAAAGAGTGGATATCCCATTAAAGTTGAGAGAGACATTTATTAAACCTAAAAAATAACATCAGTGTTGACAGCCCAGCTAATTAAGTAGGTTATACATTGTTTTGAAAATTTGGTGTAAGCCTCTTCATATAAGGAAACGTATTAAGAAAACAAGGTAACATTCTACTGTAGCTGCTTTTGGCTATCTTGGAAAGGGGTAAGGTCAGGAAAATGAAACTTTCAGGGATAGGTCTACTGTCTAAAGTATAGATAAAAATTTACAGTTCTGCCCCATGATAAGGAGACATGTTAAGAAAACAATTCTTACTGTAAAATATATATAATGATCCTAGTTAACATATTATCCAAGGGGAGAGCCTTCATCCTCAAATATTTATGGTAAATTTGCAGGTGGCACAATAATTTAGCTAGAATGAAAGTGAATACATCATGTGATGCCTTTTCTTATGCTCTTTCATTGTTTAATGATTGCTTCTGTTGCAAATTATATCTTGAGCCCTAAAGGTCTTTTATATGAATTATGAAAGAGCATAAAAAACGTCAATAGATGTTTTCACTTTCATCCTAGCTAAATTATATGGTCTACTGCAAAGTTACCATAAAATTTAACCATCAACAACCCCCCCCCCCCCTAATGTGCCAATATATACCCTCAATTGTTGATGGCAGTGTTTTGAATTGCAAAATCTAGAGCTATTTTTGTTGACAGCATTTGAAAAACTTGAAATGTTAAGAAAACAGTTTATATTTGCTTTGCCCAATAAATGAGGTTTGAATTGTTACAAATAAGTATTCTTGGAATGTACTACTCTTGAAAAAATTATTTATAAACTAGTAATATGTTTTTAACCACTTTTTAATAACTTAACTACTGTTGATAATTTCTTTGTGTGGTTACAAAAATGAAATACCTTTGGGGCCCCTTTAAGGGCTCAAGATAGCAAACATGTAAATGGTGGTTTATTTGTATATTTGCCACTGCATTTTTAATCATTAAAAAAAATAATTATACCCTCACCCACCTAATGTGCAAATATATAATCAAAATTGTATTCTGAACCTAAATATAACCAAATGAATTTTATCCCAACCCCTAAATATATCCAAAGCTGGGGATATATTTGCACATCCGGGGGGTGGGGGCAAAATTCATTTCTGAAGCAAATAAAGGTTATATTTGAATCAGAACATAATTGTGGTTATATATTTGCACAATGGGGGGTTGAAGATATAATTTTTTTTTTTTTTTAATGATTAAAAAACGCATTGGCAAAAATACAAAACAAACCACTATTTACATGTTTGCTAAAAACAGAATTGACTATAAAGGAAATGGACATAAAAATTACCTTTTTTGATTCTAGGATGATCTATCAGTTTCACAATCAGAGGGAATTATACAGATGATTAGTTTATAATGATGAGATGATTTAGATGATTAAATTATAATGTCATAAATCAAGACACTTGTGCCAATAAGTTTGATTTAATTTAGTTATTGGCTGGTGCCTTGACTGGTCCCAGATAAACTTTGATCTGGCTGATGAATATCAGGCTTGTATAACTCAGCAGCCTGTACCAATGAACAATGAAGTCTGGCCCCTTTATTGGGAAAAAAGTTTTCAAATAAAACTTGGTAAGATGTTCAGCCATGTGGTTGTCCAATCTCCCATACTTGGTGATTGCTTCATGCATTGAACATAATAGACGTTCAATACTTTGTGTTTGGGCCCCAGTCACAGGGTCTACAAAATTTAAAGAATGATTCACAGTTAGTTGCTGAAAACCTTGTGTGCCCAATCTATAGTAAGAGCTCTAAAAATCTGATATTATAGTTGTTCCTGGATGAATCCACTCTTTTATAATTTCAAGAAGTGTGTCTGCTGTCTGGTTGGGAAAAGGAACAATAATAAAAGTTCCAGTGTCCCTCTCAATTCCTCCAAACACCCACTGTTGTTCAATGTAATGTCCCCTATTATATTTTCTTTTTCCTACCTTTGCTTTTTCAATTTCAACTATTTTTCCAGGACTGTCAAATTTAGCACTATGTTTATCAATGAAGTCAAGACATATTTCACAACAAAAACTTTGCCAATCAACAGTGGTTCTTGATGAAATGCCAATCTCATCCATCATGAATTGCTGAATATGCAATCCTCAATACAAATTGCCAAAAAAAACAGCATAATTTCAGTTGTTTGATGATAAGAGAAGTTTGCATTTTTGCACCAAGTCTCTTTATTATGACTGACTAAAAGTGCACTTTTTTTAATAATCTGATGTCCACATTGCTCTGTTCTTGTTTTTAGAAAGCAGAATGCACATCTTGTTTCATCAAAATGGCATTCATTTTGACAATCAGGGCAAAACATTGTAGTTGGCAAAATGTTATGATTTATCAAAAATTGCTGTATATCATGTTCAATTTGATGGGATAGTCTAAACAACATAATTTTATTACGGTATCACACAAGACACATAAATTTTTTATTAATGGCATGATTCAAAATTTTTTCAACCACAGTTTATATAATTTCAATATGCCAGTGCTTTTCTTTAAACATGTGCAGTGACATTAACTAACAACAATCAGGATGAGTGCCATCTATAAGAAAAATTATAGCAACAATTTCAAAAGATTTACATATTGTGTTGAAAGCATGGGGAGAATCATAGGCTAATTACTTTCTTTTTAGTTGGAAAAAGAAGGAAAAAAGGAAAGATTTGAGGATAAAGGTTCTCCCCTTGGATAATAGGTTAACTAGGATCATTATACATATTTTAAAGTAAGAATTGTTTTCTCAACTTGTCTCTTTATCATGGGGCAGAATTGTAAATTTATACCAAAGTATGTCCTGGAAAGATATTTTGAAATACCTTCCTTGGAGAAATTTACAATTGCTCCTCCTCATAAAGAGACATGTTAAGAAAACAATTCTTACTATATAATATGTATAATGATCCTAGTTAACATATTATCCAAGGGGAGAACCTTTATCCTCAAATCTTTCCTTTTTTTTTCCTTCTTTTTCCAACTTAAAACAAAGAAATTTTGATTTTTCCCATGCTTTCAACACAATGTGTAAATCTTTGAAAATTTCTGCTATAAGTTGTTTTTATAGATGGTGTTTATCCCAGTTGTTGTTAATTCTGTTTTTTTGTTGTTGTTTTTTTTAATGATAGAAAATGCAGTGGCAAAAATACAATACATTGCAATAAACATACATAGCTTGTTTACATACAGAGTTTTTCTAAGAAATTCATGAATTTCTTAAAACCTATATGTTAACAGAGTATATATCCTACCCCCCTAATGTGCAAAGATATAACCAAAATTGCATTCTGAACCTAAATATAACCAAATAAATTTTACCCCAACCCCTAAATATATCCAAATCAGGGTATATGTTTGCACATCATGGGGGTGGGGGGAAAATTCATTTTTGATGCAAATGAAGGTTATATTTAGAATCAGAATGCAATTTTAGGTATATATTTGCACATTGAGGGGGGGGGGTATTATCATTTTTCTTAAAAAATTATTTTTTTTTAATTTTAAAAAAGATAAAAAAATTTGTATTTTGAAACAAATTTTTATGAAAATAAAAAAAAATCAAATTTTTTGTTTGTGGTATGATTTTTTTTAATTAAAAAAAATTAATTACTTTTAAGAAAAAAAATAATTATAACCCACAAAATTTAGGAAATGTATTTGCACATCTTTAGAACCTTACAAATTGGGATTGAGCAAAGTTTTTAAGCTGAAAATAATTGTGTTGTACTTAATTTAAGGAGACAATCTATTTTGCAAGGCTTCACTTTTATAATGCACAGATTTTTAAAGGTCAGGACCCTTTAGAGGGAGAAGGACCTAACCCCTTTCCAAGATAGCCAAAAGTAGCTAAAGTAGAATTTTTGCCAAAAACAATTCTTAATAATATGCAGAATGATCATAGTTAATACATTTTACATGAAAGAACCTGTATCTTCACTTCTTTCACTGTTGTACAATTTTTTTAAACAAATTTATGAACAACAAGCATGGGTTTGATAAGCATTTGCTCTGTTTTCAAATGCAAACTAAACACCATCAGTACCATCTAATTATTGCTCATATCACATGTTAATAGAAAATAGTGAGAAATTAGGTTAGGTTAGAGAACAGTCAGGTGTTTGATTGAGTACCTTTTTCAAGACCTAGAGAATAGACACAAAATTTTAGAAATAAAGTAGAATAAGTGTAAAACAAAAAGTTTTACAAAGTGTAAAAGAAGTGAAGATAAAGATTCCCCCCATGCAAAATATGTTAACCATGATTATTATGAATATTATGAAGTAAGAATTGTTTTCTTATCATATTTTCTTATTTAAAAGGGTATATCTAGGCCTATAGCAGAAATTTATACAAAATCTTTGTCAAGTTTATAAAAGATAGAACATAATCTGCTGGAGGAAATACTAAGCTCTAATATCGTCTGACTTGTGAAGCTACCATAAGCTTAGGCTTGACTGAGGGTAGCCGAGCTAATAGGTTAGAGAAGGTGAACAATTGGCTTTCTGGCTAAACTTTCAGTAATAGTATAGAAGTGCCACTCTTGTGAAGAAAACATCTTATTAAAATAAAAGTAATAATGTTTGCAATGTTTAAACATTATAGTTATTAATTCTTTAGCCTAGGTCATAGTAGCTGTATCTTAAGCTTTACAGTATCAGGGCCTGGTTCTATGACAGATACTAGAATTCAGTCAGGCTAGAGAGTCACCACATGTCACAGTTCTATCCCTTCATAATAGGTAGCCTACAGTCAGCATCAACTTTACATCTGACCACCCTTTAAAAACAGATATTTTGCTACAGTCCCTACTCATCAAAACTAGGTAAAATTGTAGACAAGCCACTTTTTGCTATCTTTGAAAGTAGTTAGGTTGGGAAAATAAAGCTTTCAGGGATGAATCTACACACTAAATTGTGTCCTTGGAAGGCATTTTTAAGTACCTACCTCCTCTCCGTCTCTATTGAGAGGGTACTGACCTTAAAATCTTTGTTAATAGAAGTGAAACCTTGCAAAATAGATCTTCTACTTAAAAGAAGTACAAGAAAAGTGCTTTCATCTTCACAGCTTTGCTCAATCCTAATTTATAAGGCTTAAAAGATCTGCAAATACAATTCCTAAACTAAAAAAAAAGCACTGATATGGCTTATAATTCTACTCAAGTAACAGTAATTGCATTTTCAAAACTAAAACAGAGAAAAAAAACCCTGAAAATTAAGGTATAATGTCAAGCCTAACTATAATGTTCTTGCCTACCTGTTAATTATGCAAATTTCTAAGACTTAGAAATCAGAAGAGGGTTGATGTAATAGCTCAGCAATACATTCCCAGAGCATGTTTTTTGCCCTAGATTCACTACTGAAAGCTTTAGTTTCCTAACCTAATCCCTTTCCAAGATAGCAAATACTAGCTTGTCTAGAATTTTACCTCAAAATTAATTGTAGTTTTTAATACAATAGACCAAAACTCCTACCTCTTCACCTAGATAAAACCATGGATTTGTGAAAAACCAATCTTAATAAAGTGGAATGTGTATAAACTTTCCAAATTTATCATGATCTTGGGACTCAGGGAAATGAGCAGAAAGAGCTATTTCCTGCTTCTGTTTGTGGGAAATAAGAGTAGTGTTATGTGGGAAATAAAAAGTTGCTACATAGCTCTTCCTAATACCAGCCAGAAAATACTGGAAACCAGAATTTTGATAAGATGTGACAATAGAGTTGAACAAAAACCTAGAATGAGAAACCACTTCAAGCCTTAATTAAAGTGCTGAAACTAGAATTAAACCTGAGTAAAGATAAAAAAAAAGTTACAATATTCCTATCCACTAAAATTGCTGTTGAAAAAGCATTGATAATCAACAAAGTAGGTGAAACAGAAATTCATGTTGAGGAATATAAACCCAGATGTCAAGGAGTATTAAGAGGAATATCAAATGAGGTCCAAAGAGTTAGGCCTACTAGATCAGAACTAAATTTTCCAGTGAAATCTGTAAGAAGATTGAAAAGATTCACCAGGGAAGGAAAAAAAATGCAAGTTAGCTTATCAATTTGTATTAACTTGCTTTTGAGAACAACCTTTTGCCCTCATCTATTTGGCTATACAGAAGGAAAAGGGAAGTTCAAGAATACCAAAGTCTTTATTATTCAGTGTTTGTAATGCCAAAAATGTAGCATCCTGCTATGATTTGCTTGCCTTAGTGAATTACTTATTGCTTTGCTTATTATTTGCATAGATTTGTTTGTTTACTTTGCTTGCTTACTTGTTGATTATATTATTTTTACAGGTGCTTAGGTAATAGAAAACCTAGAAGAAGAGTGGTCAAAGTTTTACGAGCATGCCAAACTAATTTTTCTATGTCCTCTATCTGGAAAAAAAGAGAAGGTCCATTGTGCATACCTACTTCTATAGATTGGTGAAAAAGGAAGAGACATTTTTAAAACCTTCGAAATGGAAGAGGAAAATAAGAATAAAATTTATCCGTACCTTTTAAAGCTTTGGCAATGTCCTGCTCCAAAGAAGAACAATGTATATGCTCAATGTACTTTTCAAAATTGTGACCAGCATGTAGGAGAAACACTTGAGAAATATATTGCCTAGTTGAAGTTGCTAGTTAAGCCTTGTGAATACCATGATCCTAAGGAGATGACTAGAGAAAATTGTTTGTGGTATTAGAAATCCCAGAATAAATGAAAAACTACCTGTAGAAGCAAACAGCCTAAAACTAGAAAGAGCAGTAGAACTTTGTAGAGTGTATGAAACAACCCAGGCACAGCTCAGATCATTTGAAAATGAATATAATCCTTCCCCCATCAAACAAGAAGTTGACACAATCCACAGAAGACAGCAAAAACCAGAAGATTCAACATTAAGACAAAAAGGGACCAAATGTTACTTTTATGGTGGAACCTGCCCTGCAAAAGGAAAAGTATGCTCAAAGTGTAAAAAACTTAACCACTTTGCAAAAGTCTGCCAAAGAAAAACAATGCATGCCATTGGGAACACTGAATCTAAAGCTTCAGAGGGAGTTGAAGAAGAGAAGATTCTGCTTTGTACTGTCCAACAAGATGGAAATAAGGATGAAGTTTTTGTTTCAATGTTACGCTGCAGCTCAAGCAAACACCATTCCTCAAGATTACTTTTATCTACTAACTCCAATACCAGCAATACTACCTACAAAGAAAAACTCACTAGCTACTGTGGGTTAACAATCCTTACCATTGGAACCTGTATTTTATCATGTAGTTTTTGATACACTGAACAAAAATACAAATTGTTCATAGTTGGTGATAGTTCTGTTCCTATTCTTGGATTCAAGTCAACCAAAGAACTAAACTTGGTGAAACTTGTCCTTAATATAGACATAAGAAATGAAAAGAGTCAATCACCAAACTTGAAAACTATTCTTGCACCATATGAACAATTGTTCTCTGGCATTGGGAAAATAGAGGGAAAGTATGAGATTTATCTTAAGGAAGGATCCACTCCAACAGCTTATACTGCAATAAAAGGGACCTATTGTTGAAGGCTGAAAAAAGAACTTGACAAGTTACAAAATATTGGAATAAAGGGAAAAGTAGAAAACTTACCAAAATGGGTGAATGCAATGGTGCTACTAGAAAAAAAATATTGGGGTGTTAGACTCTGCATTGACCCAGTTGATCTTAACAAAGCTATCAAATGGCCTTATTACCTCATTCCAACTTTTGAAGATGCAATTGTGGACCTAAGTGGTTGTAAATACTTCTCAAAGTTAGATGCTACCTGAGGCTACTGGTAGTGGTCACTGACCCTTTCTGAAAGTGCATCAGATCTTACCACTTTCTGTGCAATTTAGTGAAGATTTTACTGGAAGCAGTATCCATTTGCCTTGATATTTGCACAGGGTGAGTTCTAGCAAAAGATGGAAGAAACTTTCCAATGGCTAGAGGGCCTTAAAATACTTGTAGACAACCATCTTATCTATGGTACCACTCTAGAAAACATGACAGACGACTTGAAGCCATACTAGAAAGAGCAAAAATAAAAGGTGTGAAGGTTAATAGAGCAAAATTCAAGTTTTCTGTTCAATCAGTCTGCTATTTTGGCCACATTATTAGCAGTGTAGGTATTAAACCTGACCCTGAAAAGTTGCATGCAATCAATGAGATGCCTATACCAAAATCCAAGGACAAGGTTCTAACTCTCTTGGGTATGCTGAACTTCCTCTCCAGATAAGATATTTATTTCAAAAAATGACTATCACAAGCCATTTTCGGCCGAATTCGCATTTTGGGGTCTTATAATAAAAAAAGACACAGAAATATCACAACAACAAAAAAAACTGGCTAAACAATGCCAAAAACAACAATATCAGAAAGGCAAAGCCATTCATTAGTCTAAAAAACAAAAAGTGTAAAATGTAGGAAAGTTAAGAAGGCACAAATTAAAACAAAACCAAAAAAAATTGAGTTAAAAATAGTGTTAAAAAGGTTTAAAAGAGAGTATATAAAAAGGGGAGGGAATGGAAGAGCCAAACGGACACCAGCATGGGTATCACCAGTAAAAAAAAAAAAAAAAAAAAAAAAAAAAAAAAAAAAAAACTAGTGGTTTATTGGATCAGTAATGAAGGGGACAAAGGTTTTTTCATATCTGGAGGTTAAACAACGGATGGGAGACAAGATAGGAACGGGTTCAGAAACAGTACGTGGCAGGCGGTGTCTGGATGGGGAGTGTCTTTTGGGGAAAATGTTTTCCATGCAAGGGTTTATTATTGCATTTTTTGCAAAATGGAGGCGCAGTGTTCCTTTCCTGTGCTCAAGAGTTTCGAGCTTGGCCTTTTTTAGAAGGAGTGAATATGGTACCAAAGTTTTGTTTAAAAATTATTCTTAGTGCTCTTTTTTGAATAGATTCAATTTTATCTGATTCATCACGGGAGATGCCAGGATGCCAAACTGGACAAGCATATTCAAGATGCGGGCGGAAAAAGGAAGTATAAATTCTTAAAGAATGGGATGGGGGGACTTTAAATTTATTCAAGAGTTTAAGGAGAGACATGGACGCATTAGCTCTACGGACAATATCTTTCACGTGGATATCCCACTTTAAATTAGAGAAAATTGTAACCCCAAGTAATTTAAAGGAAGATACAGAAATATCTGGGGGGATAGGGTCAAGGAAGGCGGGGACAGTTTTCAAGAAATTTATCGTCATTATATTTGATTTGGTGGAATTTACTTTCATATTTAGGTTCTTCGCTTCATCCGAAATGTAGGTTAGAATTTCAAGGGGGTCACTCTTAATATTCCTGTGACATACTTCGAGGATCGACAAGTCATCCACGTATTTCCACCTTTGGGGGAAGTCCTTACCAATATCGTTAATCATGACTAGAAATAAAAGTGGTCCCAATAAGGCTCCTTGAGGAATTCCACAATATATAGGGAGGGGGTAAGAGAAAATATTTTTGTATCTAACAACTTGGGATCTATTTGAAAGAAACGATACAACATTATTTACTAACAGAGGATCAAGTTTAAAGTTAACTAGTAGTGAACGAATTAGGGTGGTGTGGTCATCCAGGTCAAAAGCTTTTTGAAAATCGACTACGACTACGTCCAGCCAAACTTCGGGTGTATCAATTCGATTTATAATGGTGAGCACAAAGCAAACATATTCAAGGGTGTCGGAAATTTCTATTAAGTTAACGATCAGCCGGGTGATCATGCACGGAAAAATTTTATCATTAAGAAACCTACAAGATAAACATTCATAAAGTTTGGAAAAAAACAGAAGTGAGTGTAATGGGGCGAATGTTGGCGAAAGTCAGACTGGCGCAATTTTTAGGGACAGGTGTTATAAAACCTTGTTTCCAGCAATTTGGGAATTTACCAAATTTTGTGATATGGTTGAAAATATTTGATAAAGCCTCAGCAATTTTGTCCGAAAAGGCTTTAATTAAGTCAACTGGGATGTCCAAGAGACAAATACTTGATTTTCTAAGCTTAAGAATTTTATTTATAACATCAGAGGGAGAAATAAAGGGGAAGAAAGTATTGGGAGGAATAGTTGGACTTGAGCCAGTGTAAGGGGGAGACTTTGCACGATGGAAGCAAGGTACAAGTTCAGATCGTTGGCAGTCTTATTAGGGGGTTCAGGGAGATGAAAATCAATTTCGGAAGAACTTTTTCCGCATATTTCTTTAATTTTTCTGTACCATTGCTTGGGCTTGTTAGAATATAGATCTTTGACTTTATCATTATAATAATTAGAAGCTGCTTTTCTTCATTTTTTCTTTAGGAACTTCCTTAGACTATTAGCCTCAGTAATGCGACCTGCTTTGAAAAATTGATTTTTTTTTCTTATAAGTTTTTTTAAAGACTCATTAACATAAGATTTATCTGTAGAACACGTTTTAAATTTTTCTCAGGGAAGTGGAATTCATAATTAATCCTCAATAGATTTTGGAGGGACAAAGCCATGTAGTCAACGTCATTTGTTTGATACACAGTGGACCAATTTTCAGTAGTAATCCAGGAGCCAAAATTGAAAAGTCCTGAGTCAGTGAGAGGTCTAAAAGCGGTTTCAGTTATAGAAAACGACTGTTTAACTTTAGCCAGCGGAGATAGGAAAAGGCTAAATTGGTAACTACCCCCTAGAGGGGGCAGAGTGGAGACGGGTTTGTAAAACTTCGAAAGATTAGTGCAAATTAAATCAAGAGTAGTATTGCCTTTTGTAGTAGGGACATTAATGACCTGTTTTAAATTAAAAGCGTTACGTGTAGAATCAAGTCTTATATCGTTTGCGTCACCCATCAGGAAAATTCCTGCATTTGGGTATTTTGATAGTACAAAGTCAGTACTTGCATGTAATTATTCGATAAAATTTATTTTGTCAGTGGATCTCTGATTAGGGGAGTAATAAAAACAACAAAGGACAATTAAATTAAAAGGACACGGCAAGACTTTAGGTCAGTAAACCCACATAACTTCATCAAAGGGATTAAGACACGGAATTGGGATTTCACTTGGATATAGATCATTAGGGATAAAGAACAGAATTCCGCCACCTTTCTTACCCAGAGGGTGGTTTTCTGGTCTGAGTTTAATAAATTGAGAAAAATTGTTAATCTTTAACATGTGAAAGTTTTGAGCTTGAACTTCAGTAATAGGGATTACATCTAATCTATATATTTTAGAAAAGGTGTCTAATTCATTGAGTTTTTCAAAGTTAAGGCTTTCAGCGTTGTTCAACAAAAGTTTGGGGAATCGAAAGCAACTTGTGAAGGTACCGTTTTTATACTTTACTTTTTTTTATATGATGGGGTCGGGGGTTCTAGTGGAATTCTTGACGGGGGCTAAACTTGGATAGTGAGAACAAGGGACAGGGGGATCAAATCCATCTTTATCAATTATAATTGCATTTATTTGAGCAGGTACTTGCATATACTCTAAACAGCGGTAACTATTTGAAGTTTTAGAAACTCTGCATGGGGGTGTTAAAAGAAGATCATTCTGACTGTTTACTCTAAAACCAGAGTAATACTGGTTGGGTAGCCTGGGGGGATAAAGTGCAAGAGACGGTAGAAAGGTTTCCAGGTTATCTGGTAATAATTCAAGTTGGGAGTGTTCTTTAAATGGGGGGTCGGGGGGCAAGATGATGCTGAGGATGGGAAGTACGGTGGGGGGTGTCTGAGAGGGGCGGGGTGGGGTTTGTTTCGGCAAATAACGGGTGGAGTCCAGAACCGGCCGGTACATTCTTGGACGCACGAAGAAAAAAGGAGTCGAAAGGAAGTGGATTTTTGCGAGGAATATGAGTGAGGGGGGTTTTGGGGATGGTCCGAATTGAGTGACGTGATTGTGGGGGGGGGACTGACTGGGCACGTGTAAGTACTTGGTGCGGTGGATTGTTTCGAGGGATGAATTCCTGTTGTATACTGCTCTGTATTGGGAATGCAGGGGGATAAGACTGAAAGTCGAATGGAACACAAACAAGGGGGGGGGGGTGGTGAATACTTTCAGCGTCGCTCTAAAAAATGTTGGGTTTTAAACCTGCGCTTCAATCCTGAAGATGCATGAGCAAAAGTACACGACTTATCAATACAAGATGAAACAGAACAAAGATCAACATGGTCAAAAATACACTTATAAGAGACACAAACTCCCGAAATAAACTGACGACACATTGTTTGCAATTGTTTGCGAAACTTGCAGAAACCACTATCAAAATGCTTGCAGATCACATTTTCCTTTCTGCTTATTTTTATATTTATTTCACTTTTATCCTTCACTTTCGTAATATTTTCAAAAGATAATAAAAACTTCATCGTCTGGTAATGATTTTTCCATAACCTTTTTGTTTAGTTCATTATCACCTGATAATTTATGTGAAAAACCGGAAGTCACTGGACTATTTACGAACTCAAGGGCGTCATCAGTAGTCATACTGCACGTAGGTATTTGTATGCTCTCATGGGATACTCTGCAATTGATGCTGGATTTGCTGAACTCTGATACTTGATTTCCTAGTGTAATAATAATTGCTTCCTTGTTTTTTATATCCGCTTGTAATTTGGTGATTTTCGATTTAAGGGTCACTTGATTGTTTTCTGGACTGCAGAGTTCATCTTCCATAAGGAGGCGTTGGGAATAATGGGAGTTGATATTTTCACTTAATTTTTTAATTTCAAGATCGCGTTCATGGAGTATATCGTTACCAATTTTTTGGTCATTGAGAAAAATATCAACTTGTTTTTTCAAATCTTCTATGGCTACTTCATGCTCTGAATTCTTATCTAACTGGGAATTGTATTTAGCTCGGAGATCAGCCAGCTGTTTGATATGTTTAACACAGTCAACACAAGGGGGGACTTGGGAAGCTTGATTTTTTGAAAATGATTTTGGGGTTCTAGGTTTTGTGGCAGACTTGGGTGTAGAGCGTGGTTTAGAGCCGGGGGGTAGAGAAAGTGGTATTAAAGGTGGTTCAGGGTAATCATTCAAAGAAGAGGGGGACTGGCAGTTTAAACAAAACCACTCACCACATTGTTTTCTCTCCTCAATAGAAATGCCTGCATATTTTGGATGAAACCACTGTTGACACCGACTGCACTGCACGGTCCCACTGGTGGAACGAAGTCTGCACTCAGGGCATGTGAATTTTATGGGCCTTGACAATAGTGAAACAATAAATCCAGTTAATATAGCTCGAAACTGGTCAATGACTGAAACTTGGATTATAATAACTTCCAAAAACAGGTTTCAAAAATTTAACCCAGCATAGGTGTTAACAGGTCAAATGCCAGAAAGTGACTGAAATCTTGCAACTCAAAGTCTACCATTGAGAAACCTCCTCATAACAACTGAATTTGATTGGAAGGACTGTCACACCACCTGCCTAAAGCATATCAAAGAATCTATAGTCATGAACTTGGCTTTCTTTGATACTGGAAAAAGAACTGTCTGCTATTGTCTATGGGTGCTGCTATTTTCATCATTACATCTATAGAAGAAGAGTACAAGTCATCACAGATCATTGACCCCTTGAAACAATACTGACAAAACCTCTTCACCAAGAATTCAACACCTTATAATGTATATCCATCCATACAACCTTATTTTTAAATATAGGGCCGGTAAAGAAATCCCAGTTGCAGATTCACTATAAAGACTTCATTTGCCACATGTGGACGAACATATGCATGAAGAAATCGAAATATTTGTCCACTCATTCGTTAAAGCTCTATCTGCTACAGACAGCAAACTAGAGGAAATCAGGCAAAAGACTGTCTTAGATCATGAACTGACAGCACTGAGAACGACTATTCAAGAAGGTTGGCCAAGTAACACAAAATCATGCTCAAACACAATAGTACCATACTGGAATATTTGTCAGGACCTTTCAATGCACAATGGTTTAATCTTTAAAGGGTCCAGAATATTCATCCCTGCTATTTTACAAGAAATTATTTTAAAAGTTTTGTATTCCTCACACTAGGGTGCAGACAAAGCAAAGCAGAGAGCTCAGATGATTGTCTACTTACCCGGCATAGGAAAAGACATTGAGATATTTATCCAGAAGTGCAATGTCTGCATTCATACAAAAGCCAATGACCAAAAAGAACCAATGATTTGCACACCACTTGCCAGCCCTACCTTGGCAATATCTGGGGTCAACCTGTTTGAGTGGAATAGCAACACTATATCATAACCGTCAACTATTATAGCAGATGCTTTGAGGTGGATAGCCTAGCCTCTACTACCACTACCCAAGTGGTTACTAATCTGAAGGGGCAATTTGCATGCCATGGTATACCAGCGATTCTCACCTTGAATAATGGACCCCAATTCAACTCCAGAGAATTCTAGTTATTCACAAAAGATTGAGGAATCAAATACAACACATCTAGCCCCTACCACCCCACGGCAAATGGACTTGTTGAAAAGAGTGTGCAGACCTGTAAATAAATACTCAGTAAACCTATGCTAAGTGGACAAGATTCATACATTGGCCTGCTTGAATACTGTAACGCACCTGTAGATGGGATGGCAGCACCAGCCCAGCTGCTCATGAGTCGCCAGTTGCTATCAGTACTCCCCATCACTGAGAAAGACCTAGAAAAACAATTAGTGCCTGAAAATAATTTTCTGGCATATAGAAAAAAAGCAGAGCACACCAAAAAGATTATTACAATAGGACTGCCAAACCCCTGCCAGAAATACAAGTAGGATCAAAAGTACATGTCCAGACAACACCAAACAGTCCTTGGAAAATAGGAACAGTAACTGAAATTTGCCCTCAACCACAATCATACAAGGTTCTTACTGATGACAGATCATCCATCCAACACAACCAAGTTAGAATATCTCGTAGAAAAGAAGAAAGTAGAAAAGTATCTCAAAGAAGACATGAAAGTGAGTCAAATGAAAACTCTCAGCCTGATACAACTATAATCAAAACTAAAACTTTCGACTGCCCAGCTTCCGCCAAATAAACAAGGGAAGCTGATTGCTTGCGTTTCAATCCAACATTAGACAATGGGTAAAATGCATCTTTCTGTGCCAGTGGAAGTGCACTACAACAGCCAAGAGCATCACCAAATATAAATGGAACCCATCAAACAAGATCTGGCATACAATTTGCTTGCCTTAGTGAATTAGTTATTGCTTTGCTTATTATGTACTTAAATTAGTTTGTTTGCTTTGCTTGCTTACTTAATGGTTATATTATGTTTACAGGTACTTGGGTCATATTAAACAATTAAATATACCAAACTTCTACAGAAAGTATGGCCGTATACAGGGCACCATACCTAATTCATCTCAGATTGAATGTGAGATTGTCTCAAGTTCCACAGAGCCTTGTATGTTTTGCTGTTTCAACAACACAGAATTTTTGGTTTTGTATTTTCAAGTTGCCTGTGTACTATGATGTAGGTCTGTCAGAATAATTATGGGGTTAGGGGTCTAGAAAGTGAGTAAGATAGCATCTTAGTTTGTGTACAAGTATTGATTCTGAAACATAATGAGGTTTCTTGTTATTAAGGGTTGTGAGAAAGCCATCATAACCTAACTAAATTGTAAAAATAGCAAACTATGACTTTTGAGTAATGATAAAAGTAACGAAGTATTAATTTTCTTGGTGTAAAGAAAACGAACCCAACATTAGATTTGAATAAGAATACCCTTGATCCAACTAGGTCCATATTATACAAATACAATTACCGGACCGCTTCAAACTCGAGAGGTCAACGGCAAGAATATTACGCGACAATAATCACATGACAAAACAGGGTTTTTGAATAGAGAAAGCGGAAACCAACTTTTTGAACAAAGAATCATTATTAGGATTACATCAAAACTGGTCTCTCGCCAATGGGAGACAAGAATGACAAAATAAGACAAAGCTAAAAAAAGGGGTTCGGGAACGGAAACGAGGTAGTCTTTTTTTTGGAACTAACTACGAGTAAGTGTTCTACTTAGTAATTAAGGTAGGCTACCACTGTCTGTCTGAATTTCCCCTTGAAGATAAGAGTTTGAGATAAAAAGTAAACTTCTGAAAGATTTCTGTCACCTGAATATAAATTTAATACTTATGTAGGAGACAAGAATAAAAACTAGTGCTGAAGTCTTACATTTTACTATAAGTTGGTGATTTGGGTTTATAATTCGGTAGTATTTTCACTTAGCCAAGGCTTGAGCCATTTGGACAAAAACAGCATTTTTAAGGTTAGAATAAGCTAAAATTAATTTCTTCCCAGAAATTTAAAACTTGTAGAAGAAGCTTCGAATCACCGAGGGTTCAAAGAGGGGAAGGAACCTTAACCAAGAAGTCAACGTTAGGAGAACCTTTTGTGTTTCCCTTTTTCAGCCTAGAGTTCCTTGGAACTTAGCTTGACTTTTATAAAGACCTTATATCCAGAAAATTGGAATTATCGGACAACAACATTACTTTTCCCCTTGTGCAGTCTTCAGATGTTTATACGAAGGAGAACCCTGTTCCCTTTTTAATCATTCTTTCAGTTCGTTAAACCTGTACCAACTGTTTATACAAAGGCGGCCCCAATGTTTATACAGATAGGTTAGGGAAAAAGGGAATAATATTGTTAATCTAAGAATTTCCAGACCTTTATGTCCAGATATATTCAATTAAGTGTTTTTCCCTGCTAAAGTTAAAGCTTATTAAAGGTTCAAGGAACACAAACCCTTTTCTTACAAAAATAATAATAGGATCTCTTGGTTTGGGTTAATGTAAATTCGAAGAAAAATCAAGTACGGTTATTCCTAGCTTGGCTCAGCCAAGAAAATATAGTTTGAACTAAAGGATTTTTAATACCCCAGAAATCAAGCCTTGACTAGCTATTCAAGAGTAACTCTTTTAATTAGAAACATTCGATAGCCTAGAATTAACTTAATCCTTTTCTTTTCGGTAAACATTTGTGGATTGAACAAGTAGACCATAGACATCAGACCTAGAAGAGGTTTAGAAGTATTCAAAATAATTAGAATTAGAATATTTTCCTTTTTATTTTCTTTTATAATAAATATCAATTGCCACTAAATTCTGAAGTACCGATTCTTACCCAAAGCCTCAGTTATAACACGCTACACGCTACCAAATTTTAGCCCTGATAGTAGGGCAACCTTACAGGGTGTTGCTTCTTTAGGCCTTGATAATCTTTTCTTTTTTGGGCAGTGTGCTTGTGTTCTTCATCCTAAATACCGTCATTACTACTTTGTGTTCTACCACTTCAGTTACTTAGTAATTCTATTTGTTTCTAATAAATATATTTGTTTAGTAAAAAAGTTTATTTTTAATAAATACATTTGAATTAATCAAGAATAGAGAAACTTTTTTGTAATTTGTTGTAAAAATATGGATATTCACAGATTTTGGGCCATTTGAACTTTGCTAGTCAAGGTAGTTGGTTGTCTAAATGACTCATTTCCTCTGTTTCCAATAATAAAACTGCACATTTTTCTTATGCCCCTTGTTTTCTAGGACAGGTGACCTGGAAATTTGATGGCAAATAACTTGGAAAAGTAATTTATCTCAGAGAGCTACCTGAAAATTCAACTTGACCCTGAACCAATGGACCCCTGTGATCAAACTATGGTTAAAAAAGGTAACTTATCAAAATACCAACAAGTATTATTATTATTATATTTTTTAGACAATATAGGCTTAGTAAAGGAGTGAAAGTTTCTGGTTTCACCCAAAACAAGAAAGAGAAAAAGGGTTTCATCTGTTAGTGGACTCTGGTTCAAATATTAGTGGTGGACTGAAGAGACTAGCGGGGGGGGGGGGGGTGTTGAGGGTAAGCACATAGAAACAATTTGTTACCTCCTATTTGTGAGGTAATTGGGAATCTTTGGAATATAAAATATTACTTTAATCATTGTACTTAGTATTGGTGCAAAACTTGAAACTGATTTGGACTTATTTCTTTTTTATTTGGGTTAAACTACTATCAAGAACAAAAGCAAGTTATAAAACCAGTGCAGCACATATGTATCACCTCACAAATACAAAATCAATTGTGCATTTTCTTTTGGTTGTGTGCAAACAAGGAAATAATAAATAAACTTTTCTAGTTTCAAACTTGGAAGTTAAAAAAAATAATTTTTGTTATTTGTGAGTAGAAAAAAGGGAGAGATCATAGCATTGAAGCAAAAACCTGCAAAGCTAGCTTCTTGCCAGGAAACCTGCTTCCATTAGTGTCCATTCAGTTTCACTTTTAGTTAATTTCAAGATAGATCTAGAGTTAAATTTGAAAAGTTACAAGCTATAAAACGGTTTAAAGTTCAAAGGGAAGGCTATTAGCATTCACTCTGTAACTTTGATGCACCGGAAATGTATGCAAATAAAAAGTGTTTCCATTTACTTTATGTCATTGCCAGTAGACAAAATTATGCTAAATTAAAATTATAGATGACTAAACATTTCCTCTTTAGACAAAATGACCAGAGATCAAGGGTACACAGATTGCTTTTCAAGGGGTGGGAAAATGCAAGCGTGTTAGTGCTTCTACCACTGGCCATAACTGTTACTACCATAAAGAGATTTTGCATCACATTGAAATTGAGTACATTTTCAACTTCTCATGAAAACTCAAGAGGATCATTAAAATCAAAGACAAGTCAAACTATTTTCTTCACCAAGTTATTGTGAATGAGAAAAAATAAACCTGAACTTGACAATATTTTGCTGATAAGTATCCTTTTTGTGAAAATGTGTCTTTGACAAGCTTGTTTTTGTTCACGCTTTTTCATTCAGCTATAGAGGAGCACCAGAATGGCATCTGTAATTTTTTCTGTAGTGATAACTTATGCAAAATAAATACTTAACAATAAAAAAAAAACGCAAATTCAAGATAATAAGCATTTGAGTACTTGAAGCATCTCAGTCAGAAGGATTCATTTGGAAAAATAGTATTTGAAAATAAAATATTAATGTTTTGTTCCCCCTCATTTCCCTTGATCCCTGGACAATGATTGGATACAAATATTGATGCTCATTGGTGAAATTATGCAGTGGCCGTGCGAGGTCCTCACGAACCAGGAATCCCTAGTAAGCGCAAGTCATGAGCGTGCGTCGATTACGTCCCGTCCCTGGTTACACACCGCCCGTCGCTTCGCCCTATTTAAGTATCGCGGGATACCGTCGGAAGACTCGCCTGGTAAGCTACAGGGTAGCGCGGTGGGGTGGGAAAAGTTGTTAACTATTTCAACGGGAGTTTACGGCCAAGTATTCCCAAGGTGTCATGCTATTCAAATCAGTTCTGAGCCGGATATAATGCGACAAGAGAGTGAGACGCGTTTGACAGGGGTTGCGGTTGGGGGGCGCCTATGGGGGAGTTAGCATAGGTACATGTGGTTGGTTGATAGTTGAACACGGATGATTTATGAATTTTTAGGATGACCAGAGTTAATAATAAGTCATGTTTTAACTAATTTTACATATTTTTTGTGTCTTATTACTCTTTCTTACAGTGTTTCAATGAGTCTTTCCGGTGGTTTAGGAGGGACTAAAATTGTTGGTTGTTAATCCGTGACCTATGGATAGACGAGATTCATTGAGTCAGAACTGATATGTATAGGGATTATTGTCTCTCCGAGTCGGATATAATGCCCATAAGTTTATGTTCTACAGACTATATTTACTATCGGAGACTTCATGAGGATCTGAAAAACCACTGAGTTTATGTGGGGTGCAAAATAAGCCGAGGTGGGATTTGGTGTCCACTTGATGTTGTCGGTTGAGTTGCGTGATTTCGTTTTGTAGTTAGAATGTAAAATTAGTGATTTAGGGATATTTTAATAAACTATAGAGTCTCCCGATAACGTTAGTTTTTTATATATGATAAATATCCTATTGTTAGAAATAGTGTTATTTGTTTATTTTTGAAAAAGTAATTCACTATGACATAGATTACCGTCTAGTCCGCACCCTGTTGGAGTTTATGCACAAGCACCAGTTAGGGGGTGCCAGGGACGCACTCTCTACACTACCTGAGGGCCCAAGAGGTGCCCGACGACGGGATTGGGTTGGTCAAAAGAGAGGCGCGTGAGTCCTCAGGTGAGCCAAAGTCGTTCAGTGTGATTTCACTTGGGGAGCATCGATTTTGCAAGCAATAAGCAAACATGCTCTAGAACTCTCGATTTATTTTGTATACTGTTGACTTAGGAGTGAAAAATATTCCAGTGTGGTCGAAAGTTGCTCTCGGATGACAGGATAAGGGATTCATCTACGTGAGACTCAAGATAGTGCCTGGGAGCTTTACCCACTATAGAGTGGCGGGAGGGATTCCCTGGTGCACGAGTCTGTTCCGGGTGGTAGTACGACTGTGAAACAGTCTTTAGACTGACCCGGTAGTAGTTATCACTTGGCTCTTCTTGCGAATAAGAACTCGGATCTACGAGTTAGACCAAGCTACCTGCAGGACACCGTGAAAGTATATCTTTTGAACTCAAATTTCAGGTCAAGCCATAGCGCTTGGACTACGTCTTGCTGAGAGATTGATGTTGCTCGTATACTTCTTTGTTGACCATCACTGAGAGTCTACGTTCTCCGCTGGGTTGTTGATTACAACCTATAGAGACAGTCATAGATCTCGTAAAGGTTTGTATCATATTTTTAGGGTGTGATGATTTGGTTATAGGGTTTGGTAACATTATTATGGTCTAATTTGCATCTTTTGTTTGTGTGTTAGTGACTAAATTTGCCACATAGTGCACGAGATATCATCAATTATACACGTAAGATGGATATGCCTCTTTTTGATAACACGTTTTCTTGTAAAAAACATTTGCACTTTTCCCATAGCTCAGGGGGGTTGGACAGCGAGGCGTGGGATCAGTCTTTTCTGGGCACAGTCGTCGTCACTCACTGAGGATGACTCAACAGTATTTTCAAATACCAAACTGTGACTGACCGCCTTCTTAACATGACTGGAAGCCTCAGTCTTTGTGCTTTGACATTTTGTGTAGGTGCTGTTGAACTTTTGACTAAAATGGGCTTGCTGGCACTACAGGGTGTGAGGTGACCAGGTGAATTTTGATGATTGGTTTGAAAAACAAATGACCATGTCAGTTTATATAAAACACCCCGGCCTCAGCTCAGGCGAGACGACCCGCTTGACTTAATCAAATGAGTCAGCGGAGGAAAAGAAACTCCCCCAGAGTCCCCTAGGAGTGGCGAGCGAAGAGGGATCCTCCAAGCACGAAGGGTCACGTGAATCCGTAGGGAGTCTCTGTCACCCGATGCAGTGTGTGTGAGCCTCGTAAGACAGTCGTGTTTCCCGTAAAAATTCCTCCTTCCTTTTGACCGCTATCCCCGAGAGTGTGTAATGCCCGGATGACGATTTACCACGCGGCAGTACAATCTCTTTAGCTAGTCGGGGTTCGTTTTACATCCGCGCTACAACGGGTTGAAAAAACCAATCATGATATCTAAGCCAGTTTTCCCCCACTCCTAACCGGAACGCTCTGGCACTGTGTAAATAAAAATTACTAGAGAGATTAAACTTTCTTTAAATAATCCAGGTGCTAAATACGGTATTACTGTCGTAGTTCTAGATCTCGTCGGGATCATCGGTGCGTGTATAAAGTGCTGTTGTGATCGCTGAGTTCCGCCTCGGCTGTGCTCGGGTCATGCTGGTCCTCGACGGGGATCTCTGAGTGTCGGCCCGGGGGTAGTCTTACTCCGATCGCGGCAGGTCCGGTGTCACATGACCCTGTGCTCTTGGTTCGTCGTCTTCACTATGATTGAGTCCCGGAACATATTTGGCCCATAGTCTGGTGCGGGGAGACACGGTGTGGGTCTCATTGGTTAGAGGATAGTAGGCGAGGTCCTTCAGAACCGACTTTACACATTAACCCATGAGTTTCCAGTGGGTGCGAGTCGGCTTTCGAGTAGAATAACTAGGTCGTACGAACAGTTCAGTCAGTGCGTGCGCTGCTGATGGGAGAACCGTCTCTTCTGGAGAGGGTGCAGCACAGGGGAGTAGTGATCGCGGTGCAAATGCGACGCACATCGATAAAAACGTTTGTTAACTACCAGAGAGTGATCGCGGCATGGCCCGTTCGATGGCTGGTGACCCCCTGAGGGAGTACCGACGAGATACTTACGAGCACATCGATCGTCGGAGCGGTGTAGTGGTGAGACCGACTACTCGCACAATATCGGAGCTGGGTCCTCCAGTATTGTAACACATGCTAGCTGGTGCTCACGCACCGGAGACGTGAGTCCCCGCCGGTCCATTTACAGAGGAGATGATTGGGGGCAGGCACGTACGCAACTGCGTCTCCCAAGGTACCGGGTAGAGATGCCGTGATGACAGTTAGGGTGGTGGCGGGACTTAGGTTTGAGCAGAGTACCACGTGACTTTTTGTAAGAAGAGCTGTCGCGGTGGGATGACAAATCTTTCTGTTTACAGCTATAAAACCCCTTCCTCGTCCCGATCACACGTACCGTCGATTGGTGCTCAAGACGTATGGACGGGGCCCCTCGAGGTAGGACACCGCTGAGGAGTGTAACAACTCACCTGCCGCCGCTCCGCTCCCTTACCCGTGGAGGCGCTTTATCAGTTAGCTTATAACTGAGAACTAGACGATGAGCTAGTAGAACAGTTGTGATAGGCGCTGATGTGAAAGGTAGGCGTGCGGTTGCACGTGGGGCGGTGTCTGGGGTGGGCGTGAGGCTGCCTTGAGCGGCCCGTTGAGCAGAGATTGGTGGGCGGAGAATTTACTCGCTCGATATCCTGGAGTCCTGACGTGTGGTCTGGTTCCCTGTTAACTATGGGTATACAATGGTCAGTCGGTCCTAAGACCAACCGTAACGGGTATCTCAATAAGTTCGTTGCACGAATGAGACACTTCGAGGTGCTCTCACAGCGAGAGGCTATTTTCCCGGGCGAAATTGACTCCCTGTGGGAGTCGTGACACTGGTTGGGGTCCCTTTAGTATCCTCTTCTCCGTATAGTCCCCGATCCTTTGTAAGTGAAAGCGGGCGGGAGTGCCGAGTCGTGTTTTCTTGTCGGTGAAAGGGAGATATTCACACTTGACGTCCGCCAAGGAAGGAGAGGTTTACTCTTTCTAAGAGTGGTTCACTTGAGCGACGTCCGTGCATTCTTGTCGGTCCTTGACCCCACGGGGGAGGCCCACGTCTACTCCTCCCTCCAGACCGGAAAGTTCCCCGCATCAGGTCCCCACGGTGACCTGCCTCTCTTAGCGCTCGTACGGTATGTTAGTGACCTCGGCACCGTTGATAAGGCCCTTCTGGAGCAGGAGTGGATCTGACGGGTGAGTGTGTCAGGGTAGGAACACGATGAGACTGAATTCAGTGGTGTTCTTGGGTGCTAACCAGGGTGCTCTAGCAAGTCCCAATATGGTAGGGGTCGGCCTACGTAGTGTTTTTAGTGACTTTATTCGTCTTGGTGCGGATATTCTGTACACACAGAACGACCAACTCAGACCTTGCACTATCCTGTTTACTCCTATGGTAACCTTAAAACAAATACGTGCGACGGCGCCATTTCGAGTTAACGCTCTGTTTTGTCGGCCCTGTGCTAATAAGTTCCCAGTGACGACAGTATTCGACGCGCGTGTAATATGATGGAGTACCGCTCCATATCTGCATTGCGCAACCTGACTATACAGCTCATGCTAGACTAGCACTTCGTTCGTAACTAGAGAAACCATGTCAAGATCGCTGGTCGCGTGTCCTCACTGAACGGTGACCGGTACTGGGCAAATGTGTGGGGCCCAACGACAGGGGTGAGCTTGATCAGCAGGCTGCGGTGGGGAGGGTCAGGAGATGTGGCGCAGCCGGGTGTGAGGTTAAATTCGGCAATGACAGAAATCTCCTGTCATGTTCTCGTAAATTAAAACGTTACTCGGATGCCATGCACGGGTGTGAAGGTTGGTTTGGTTAAATGGCGGAAAACATAGGGGGGAGATATAGCAAAGGTCGGTGGCCCCGTACAGCGGGGGAGGTTTACTGTGTCGGGCCATCTGTCACTTGATACCTCAGGTGTCCTAAGGCCAGCTCAGGGAGGACAGACACCTCCCTTAGAGCACAAGGGAATATGCTGGCTTGATCCCGACTGTCAGTTTGAGTGAGGACTGCGACCGCACGGCCTGTCGATCCTTTTGGCTGGAAGAGTGGTAAGCACGAGGTGTCAGAAAAGTTACCCCAGGGAGATCTGGCGTGAGGCAGCCCCGCTCTCATAGCGACGTCGGTGTTGTATCATTAGAGTTAGGCTCGTACTCTCAGTTAGAATTATTCGTCTCCAAGTGTCTGATTGTTAACCCACCACCAGTGACCCTGAGCAGGGATTATAACGTCGTGAGAAATGTAAGTTTGAACCAACATACGTTCAAAGCCGGTGCTCTAGTAATCCTGCAAAGTACTAGAGGAACAGCAGGTTCGGACATTTGGATTTGATCTGGGTAGAACGGCCCCTGGTGTGAGGCTACGTCCGTGTGATTATACCTGACAGTCTCTGAATGTAGAATCTGTGCTGGAGTTCACACAGGTACCGAGCGTTTGGACTCACTGGTGGCTAAACGTATCCTGGTCATGGAGAGGTGAGCTCGGGGTGCTCGTGCGTCGGAGCCTAGGTTCTGCGGGTGATTGCCCTCGGGAGACGGAGACAGGGCAGCTTCACCGTCGACTAAATCATCTAGTCCCTAAGGTCGAATGACCATCTCACGTGTAGACGACGTTGGTCCCGGCCGGGGTGTTGTAAACGGTAGAGCAGTAATTTACACTGAGATCTGCTGAGACTAAGCCTACGACCGGGAGATTTGTCTTGCCAGCGGGCAAGTCCCCAAATTCACTTGAATGAATTTCAAGTGTTGGTCGTATGGTAATAGTGTTTATCGAGAGTAACACGCGGTTAGTATAAATTACTCAAAACTGCCTGTAGCTAAGTCTACACAATGTTGAGGTTGCTCGTACAGATTGTGTACTCTGCAAGTGTGTCTATACTAATAGTTGACTCTCTTGACACTGGCCGTTACCGGGGCTAACAGATCGACCGGTTTCTGTCTCGAGTGGTGTGACTATCCCATGAAGGCAGTTTGGTCTTTTGGTCGCTACTGATGCGGGTGCCCGGCGTTATCTCTAACTGAACATGTCATACTTACCAGTGGATAAAATGTATACTTTGGTTTTATATGCCCATCTGTTGTTCCCTGGTTTAGCGTAACGACACCCGGTCTATTATGGTTCAAAACAATGGAGCGGCCGGAGGCCTCGCACGAGTCGTGGTAGTGTGCCTTGAATTGTTACCGGAGTGTGGTCACGAGTTTGTAACAATACGGTGAGTTGGCAGGTTCTAACGAGACCATAACACACCGATAGTCAACTGCCATACTGAAGTGACCTACGACACGGGGTAGGGTGCGTCATGGTCGACACTATCTTTTCTTCTAAAATTTCATACATTTTCTGATAAAACAGAATGTTTCTGATATAACAGAAACATGTCTGTAATGTCAGAAAGTGTTTCTTAGCGTTAGCTAAGGTGTAGGGACACTTTCTGACAGTTAGTTTTTGGAAAGGCATGCCTGCCTAGAGTCTTAGGCATGCTGATCAAGAATTTAAAAAAGAGGCAAACAAGGCACACCTGCCTCTGGCCTTAAGAATGTTGAACAATAATTTAAAAGTGACAGAGGAACATAACTGGGATTGAAATAATAGTAAACACACTAGGTTAAAGAAATGTTTATCTCTAACAGATGCCATCGTATGGTAAGCCTATTATACAAACCGGATTAACTAAGTGTACTTGGTATTACTGTTTTTAAAATTTTTTGTAAATGGACAGAGTCTAGGTGAGGGTGGGCGCCCCCACACTAGATTCAAACCGTAATCTCGACCGGGAGAACGTTGACTCTTCTTAAGAGAGTATCTAGTAACTTTCACACGCGGCTATATTCAAAGTCTCAGCTCAGTTTATAAACTCTGAGACAATTTCAACTTTTTCAAATTTAGTGTCACGTGCCAGAGACACTGAGCAGGTGATGTGGGCACCTCCAAAAGTTGTCCCAACTTCCACTCTCGCCTTGGAACTTATTCACTGATACCTAAAACCGTCAACGGTTAGACTGTTGCCCAAGAGGTAACCATGCACATCTATACACACCGAACAACTCGATAATTGTTAGTTAGTTTTAAACGGTAAACGGTTGTCAAACTCTAGCTCCTTTCCATAGCTTATAAGTCATTACTGTACCCATACATCACAGAGCGTCGGAAACAACATCTACACTATGAAAACATACGCAGAAAACACTTCTTAGATAGTTTATTTATACAAGTATGTATGTTTTACTAAGACAACACGACTGAGAGCTAGACGGAAAACAAGAAATTAAGTTCGTCTTATAGAAAAATTTTTATATAGAGAATTAAAACAATTCATTATGTTTGACAGCGACAAAACTTCTTATAGCTTATATTTAGAAAAGACTTTAGGGTGTTCGAATCAAAATATACTTAGAGATATACTGTTAAAACTACATTATGGTCCACATTGCCCAAAATACTTTTCTCTTTTCGTTACAAAAGTCTGGATTTTGGAAGAAGCAAAAAATTATTAGAGCTATTAGCTACTAACTAATGTACTTTGGAATTAGAAAAAAATAGTTAGAGATTTTAGGAAACCATGTCAGTCTTTGATACTAAGACAACACGTCTGAGCTAGAGTCTTAGAACAAGTCATTCTTGTGGACTTGTCTTTTAGAGTTTTGAAAGATCTTTAAAAAGGTAAGGAGAGAAAAACAGACAAAAAATCTCTAGCTATTTTTTTTATTATTTAAATGTTACCTGTGTTCCCAATCTAGATAATGTCCATAGATAAGCATTCCTGCTGTGACCCCTAAAGCCCAGAGCTTATCTATTTGTGCGTTCCGACACCTGACAACCAAATTTAAAAATTTACATTTGCGTCTATTGAGGGACTGAGCTGTCCCAATTACTAGTTACTAGTCTTAACGCACAAAAAACAAAAAAAAAAAAAAAAAAATTTGTCTTTCAAGGTCCAGAGACTAGTGGCGGAGGGTAGATAAATAATATTATAAACTATATCCTAAGGACAAAATGAAGTTACAAATAATAAAATTTCTGATGTTGACTAGCTTACTAGAACTTATATTACTATGTACTTTGATAATAATTCGGTAGAGTGATTACCAACTTACGCTATACAAGTTTGACATTGTGTGTAGTATACTGTACCACACTCCCCGCATCTCATTTCGTTAGAAGCTTTAATTAAAAAAAAAAATCTACATAAACAATATGGTCTGTAAATGTAAGCATAATATGTGGTTTGTTTCTAGAATGAAAAAGTTAATTATTAAACACTTCCGAAACAAACCAGACCATCTAGTATGGGGGGTCGATCTACAATAACATTTCAATATGATGTTGTGGAGAGCGTTTGAGAACGTGACTATGTGGACTAATAACAAACTTCCTAGCGTTTGGTTTTCAAAATGTATTTCGGTGATTCTAACAACAAATATAAGGATATATTTGTGGTGGTGTATGTCGTAGGATATAGGTACTCGGATTCAATTTAACAATAGAATTTGATCTTTTAGTTCTAAAATAATTTAGTGTATTAAAATTCACAACTAAAGTTAGCTTGGATTTGTTTTATAACGGGTTATAGAGTTACTATGAGGAATAAATCAACACGTCTGAGCTAGT
>NC_142810.1:1290382-1340631 GCF_049724085.1 Artemia sp. Qi Xiang Cuo
ATTAGAACGATAAGAAGCTTTTTAAAAGTACTAAAAAACTTAGCATGAAGTGTGAGGTGTTGAGGAGGGGGCAATCCCCTTCATATACGTAATAATTTTTGTTCGTTTTAAGTTTTAATACTACTACTACTACTAACAACTCATCGCAGCACCAAGCCGCCTGAGGCCAACACAGCGACGCACGATCCTCCTCCATCCCTATCTATTCAAAGGCTTTCTTTTCACACCCGCCCACGAAGTTCCCATTTCCTTTAAATCCATCTTTATGACGTTCTACCAACCAAGACTGGGACGACCTGCTTTCCGTTTAGCCCTAGATGGTTGGCCGAAAAGAACAATTTTCGGCAATCTGTCATCCTTCATCCGCACAACATGCCCTAACCACCTCAACCTTTCTTTCATTATAGACCTAGAGAGCGGTATTGAACCACATTTTTCGTATAGCCTATTCTTTGAAATACGGTCAGTCAGCCGGGTACCCAGAACAATCCTTAAGCAACTTCTCTGGAAAACATCCAGCAAATCTTCATCCGCTTTTCGGAGCTTCCATGTTTCAGAGCCATATTTGACCACTGTCATCACTGTAGCTTCTAGGATTCTAATCTTGGTTTGCAGACTTATCTTCCTATTCTTCCAGACTTTTTTTAACTTTGAAAAAACACCCTGATCCTTGGCTATTCTACTTTCAACATTCTCACTGCTCCTACCATCTTTACTAATAATACTATCAAGATAAGTGGAGCTGTCCACTTGATCTATCTTTTCATTACCCAACATCACTTTTTCATCTTCACTTATTCCTAGCCTTAGTGACTTGGTCTTCCTAACATTAATTTTCAAACCAATACTAGCACCCTGAACTTCCAAAACCTCTAAAACTTAATTCATTTTGCTTAAATTTTCATCTATGATTCTTAAATCATCAGCAAAATCCAAGTTCATGAGAATTTTTCCTCCCCATTTGGTTTAATGGTTTCCCATTGACTTTTCTGTTTTCTTTAAGAAGAAGTCCATCAAAATAATCCATACACAAGACGATATAACACAGCCCTGCTTAACTCCTGATTTAATACAAAACCAGCTGCTAACCTCATTTCCTACCTTAACCGCAGCAGTGTTATTCTCGTACATAGCACTAATCACTTTAATGTATTTGTCTGGTATACCATACAAGGATAAAACCTTTACTAAAGCTCCTCTTTCAACAGAATCGAATGCTTGCTCATAATCTATAAAACTGAGGACCAAAGGTGTTTGAAAACTTAGGCACTTCTCAATTATTAACCTAAGAGTGAAAATTTGGTCAACACATCCTCTACCTCTTCTAAAACCGCACTGCTCTTCTCTTAAAACTTTGTCTACGGCATCTCTCAGTCTAAGAAGTATCATATTACTACGCAATTTGCTACCTACAGAGACCAGACTAATGCCTCGATAATTACCACATTCACTTTTAACACCTTTCTTATAAAGTGGCTTAATTAAGGTTTCCCTAAAATCGTTAGGTACTTCCTCTTTTTCAAAAATCATATTCATAATCTTCAATAACTTATTTTTAACCTCAGCGCCAACATATTTAAGAAACTCATTTACTACCCTATCAGCACCTGGAGCCTTATTATTCTTTAATCCTTTTAGTACTGTTGCTAATTCCTCCTCACAAAACAAATCTTCCTTCACATCCAAGGTATCACAAACTTTTTCATTTTCCTCTATATTTTTTCCTGCAACTCTATCTCGGTTAAGCAAGTTCTCAAAATGCTCGGCCCATCTCAGTAGAATGCGCCTTCTGGATTTGCTTAGACATATAGGAAATACCATGTTATTCTATAGAAGCTATAGGAAGACGTTTCTATAGAAGTTTTACACCATTTCAAAGAGATTCAGAGCTCCCTCGCATGACCTTCTGTATTTGCTCGGAGGTATAGCAATTTCAATGCTATTTGCTCGGAGGTATAGCAATTTCTACATTATTCAATAGAAGCTTGACACCTTTTCAAAGATATTCAAAGCTCCCTCACATGGCCTTCTTGATTTTCCTAGACATATAGCAATTTCAATGCTATTTGCTTGCCTGTATAGCAATTTCAACATTATTCTGGACCTTGCATAACGTGTTATGAAGGACAAGTTTTTCTGACACAATTTACCAGATTTCTAGTTCATGATATATATGTCTTTTTTAGGGATAAACCTGTATTATAAAACCAGCGCGTCTTGTTTCGCTGTTAATATATTCAATTATTTTTTGTATATATTCAGCTTTCAGATTAGGATTTTCAACAGTTTGAATACTTCATTCAACCTATCAGTATCGGTATTTTTGCGATCATTTACATAGATATGGAAAATTCTAAGCAACTTCTGGTGAGTAAAATTTTCTCATTATTATAATAAAAAGAAATTGTCTCGTCATTAAGTTAAGGAATAATTAACATCCCTATGTTTTTTTTTCACTGTTTTATTGCCTCATTTAAAAAGCTTCCTTTTTTTAAATATTAAACGATCCATGTATTTCAATTTTAGTAAATATTCAAAAAAAAGAGAGGCATGCTCACTTTGATTCTGGCTCGTTGTATATGAAAAATTAAAATAGAATTTGCATATTAGTTTCGGCAGATATGAAAGGTCGCCTCCCTCCTCAATATCTTGCTCTTTACACTAAAGTTCGAATTTCGTTCGAATCCCTAAGGTTGGTTAAGATATCTCTTTTGAAAAATATTAAAAAAAGCGTATAGGGTGAGATATAGGCTAGAGGGTGAGTTCCTTATATACATAATAATTTTTTTAGTTTAGGCTATGTCCAGGAATCTTTTTCTTCCTTTTTTCAGTGATTTTAAGTATTTCGTAATTTAGGTATATAACTTTTAAAAGCTTTGCATATAATTGTCAACTTTTTTGTGTTTCGATACTATGGGATTGAGGGTTCAATGCCCCCTGTTAATATTTTGAATAAGTAAGAATTGAGCTGGCTAATTAAATTTTGTCATTTTTTTTATTTCAAATTTTGGGGGTTTAGTACCATGATATTCGTATGGACGCGAAGGAACATTTGAGCAAAAAAATATTGATTTGTAAAAAGTAGCAGGCATTCTAAAGCACTAATAGATTGAGCGCTACAAGTTTCAGAATCGACTTTATAGGTCAAATTATATCAATGAGGGTTTTAAAATCCCCCTTCCCTCCAAACTCAAAATTTTCCAAAATTCTACTTCAGAAGCTTTTTTAAATATTTGTAAAGCTTTAAGACATAGAGCGCTACAAACATCAGAATTGACTTTATAGGTCAAATTATATTATGGGGAGATGTTTTTGAAATCACCCTTCCCTCCAAACTCAAAATTTTCAAAAATTATTTTAAAAGCTTTTTAAATATTTCTAAAGTGCTACAAACACCGGAATAAACTTTAGAGAGCAATTTATCTGTGAAAGAGGTTTTATTACTAAATTTTTTCTTCTCTTTTTAAGGATGTTGAGCTGGATTTTTGCCCTCCCTCCGAAAAGAGACCAAGATGGGATGATATCTCATCAATGCAAGTTGCAAGGCCAACAGTAATCAGATTTGTTAGTTCGTTGGACCAGCCGGGAGTCTCTATGCAACCTAGCAAGAAATTCGAGTCAACCTCATCTGATCAAGATGGAGGGAACATTCATCTTCATGAATTGCCAGGGACTTCTGATGTACAAGTACAGCCAGAACTTGTAAATGTATATATTTTTTTTTCTTTTCCGTATTTTTTTTCAAAAATAAGACAAATTTTCTCAACCGCATAACTTAAATTTGTTTCTAAACTATTCTATATTCTTTCATTAACCAAATTAGCAGTATATAAAAGAATTGTTGTGTACCAAATAGCTTATCATGCATTTCTATAAAACTTTACCTGTAATTTCTCTTTTAAGCAAGATGTTTTTCTAATGCAATAATCCATTATTTCTTTAAACAAATAACTATTATTTCACAGTTGAAAATCGAACAATCATTCTTAAACTGAGATGCGTTTTGCAACCTAGCTTTTGTGTGTATATTTAATCCGTTTATAAAATGTCCCATCGAGAAGGGTTAATTTTTAATCCTACTGTTATAAATTGTAACCTTAATCGTAACAAATGTTAATTTAACACGACAGGATGTTTTTTATCTTCGATAAGATATTAACACGAGAAAAAGGATTCTTAAAAGTTGTTTTCAAAAAGAATATGGGACTGAAATACTAGGGTCGTTATAATAAACAAGTTCTATTTGAATGGTTTTGGAAAGTCCTCTACCCTAACTCGAAAGAGCACCAATCCTTATACGCCATAGGATGCTCTCAGCCCTCAAAGGTCCCCCCCCTCCCTGTGTAAGCGGGACATGTGCCGCTTTTTTTTCTGTATCTACGATAAATACAAAGCGTTAATAAATATAAACTGAATTGTATTTGAAACCCTCAAAAAATTATTAGAAAAATAAAAATTTTTGAATTAGAAATTCAAACATCGCATAAATTGTTTCCACTGCGCATTTCTATCTGACGCTGTTTCCGCAGCACGTTATAGGCTAATTGAATATAGGCTAAGGGGTTAGAAACGCAATTTCAACCTGTAAGAATATTTCGACGTGTGTGTGTGTGTTTGTGTGTGTGTGTGTGTGTGTGTGTTTGCGTATTTTTGCGTATGTGTGTGTGTGTGTGTGTGTGTTTGTGTTTGTGTGTCTGTGTGTGTGTGTGTGTGTCAGTGTGTGTGTGTGTGTGTGTGTGTTATTAACAAAATTTGTAATTTATTATACATTGTTTGATATAAAGAAAAGTGTGTTATAATTGTGATAAAACTTTCGTCAAAAAAAAAACTTAATCCATTCATTTTCTAGTTTCAGGGGGAAGCTGTGAAAACTTCTGCCTTCCCTGGTCCAGGACTTCAAAGTATCATTGGTAATTGTCCACTCTCACCGAATGATGTTAGTGAAGGTACGTTATTTGATATACCCATGCATTTTCAATTTAAAGCTGAAGAAATGGACAGTCTTATGCAAATTGTTGGGTCTAATTCTTCCAGGGACACCTTAAACGACAACTTTACTATTAGTGAATTAGATCCTGAACAAATAGGTACAGGACTTGAAAATAGTGCTATGTCCCCGGAATTGCTTGAATTTTATTTGTTAGAATCTGCTCTAAGTCATTTGCAAACATACAGGGTAGATTTTAGCCTTCCCGAGGAAACTGCGGGCATTATTTTAAATGACCCCGCGAACCTGCTCCATAACTACAACGACAGAATTCGAGGAAAAACTGACATTCAGATTCAGAAATGGGGAGGTCAGGGGGGAATTAAAGCATCGGTGAATCAAAAAGTTTATTTACTAAAGGGGATATCTGGGGACATTTTTTATTTTCATTTTTCAACAGGCAACCAGACTTTTTACCCAGGTATAAACGAATTCGAAGACAATTTTTTCAACTTTGTCAATAAACTAATTTCAATTTTGTACACATTTAACGAAATAGGTAGGGTGTTAACAATATAAAACAATGCATGAAGTTACCTTACTAGCATTATTTTTAAAAAGAACTTTGTTGGCAGGGGGGCGGGGGCTGTTTGACGAATAAAATGCCATCCAGATTTGTCAGCTACAGGAGGGGTTCAAGGTTTTGAATTTGAAACGGGGCTGCAATGCTTTAAGTACGTGTTTTTAACGGCGGCCCACAAAACATTAAACAAAGAGTCGTCAATAAAAATTCTCGACAGACTTGCACGTAACGGTGGAAAAAATTTCCCTAAAGTAAATTTTGACTGTTTAGAGGGAAAGTATCCGGTGTCCTTGAAAGAAATAAGCATATTTGAGAAAGCAAATTAAATTGTTGGGGGGGGGGTGTATGTTCTCCAGTATGACACTGAATTTGTAGATGGGGAAAAAAAACCGAATATAAAAGGGGTTTTGTATTCAGTGAGGACACTGTCGGTAGATAATGATAAAAATTCGGTATGGGTTATTTACGAGCATCCCAAAGATGTAAATTCTTATGGTAATTTTTTTCCCGTTACAGCAATAAGTCAACTCCTATCCCAAGGCGTTCAAAGAAAACAGAACGTCTCTATCGCCGCATTTGCCTTTTCTCATTTAAATCCGAGAAAACATTCTCGGATCAGCTGGGGCATTGCAAAATTCATGGTACTCGACGGATAGGACTGCTGGCTGAAGACAAAGATGCTTTACAATTGAAAAATTTTCAAAATTCCCTGCTACATGTCGATAAAGAGTCTTTAGATTGTGAAACAAGACTGGTTGAGGTATCGGATCCATCAAGGCCAAATATAGTCAAGGAACACAAACTAGTCGCGTGTTCCTACGCACACGCTCGTCGTGATTCCAACAATAAAATGCAATTGGAAGTTTTTCTTGGCTATGGACGAGGAGGGCAGTATGGAAAAGTTATTGGTATCTTTAATAAAAACAGCAAACAAGGCAATTTCACGATTACGTCACACCAACTATCCAATGACATTGTCAGATAAAGGGCAACTGGCGTTGGAAAAGGGGACAATTTGCTGGGTATGTAGGGGTGCCCTTGCCCCAAAAGACGTGGTCCAGGACCACAATCACCTTATTGACCCCAATTCAACGGGAAAAAGTAACTTTCGAGGGTGGGCTCACAATTCATGTAATTTAAAAATTAAACAGCAACTTTTTCTTCCTGTTTTTATACATAATGCTAACTAAGATCTAAAGTATGTGCTACCAGCAGTGGCACATCTTCAAAGAAATGGAACAATAGATGATGCATGGGTGATAGACAGCCTTACGTACAAATTCTTGTCTAAATCAGTGGAAAAGTTGCTTTTTTTTGAATTTATGTGGAAACTTGTTGAAGCTAGCATTGTACACACGAATGGATTTTACTTTTTAGATTCATGCCGTTGTTTCTCCAAATCATTGAGCGAATTAATTCAAGTGCAGAAAAACGATGATGGTTGCAATGCTTTCCCCCTTCTCAAGCAACAATTTCCAAATGATTTATATGATTTGTTGACGGTCAAGGGCATATATCCTTATGACTATTATTGTTCCATGTCGAGATTCACCGAGGAAACTAGTCCTCCAATTGAATCGTTTTACGACAGTCTTCACGATCGTAGTTGCACCCCCGAGGAATACAGTTTTGCTAAAAAAGTTTGGGCAGAGGGAGGGTGAAAAAATGGGTTTGACTACTGCAAGCTGTATTTGTCGAGTGACGTGTTAACCCTGTTAGACATTATGTGTAAAAATACGGACAAAATCTTTGAGTAATTTAATCTTGATTTGGGCTATTATTTTTCTTCTCTTCATCTAGTGATGGATCTCATTCTAAAAATTATTGGGTAAAAAATTGGGCTAATTACTGACATTTATCAGCACCTTTTCATTCAAAGATATATGAGGGGGGGTTTTGTTTTTCATAGGGATAGGATCATTGCCTCTGATACCATTAGAGAGAAGACGGGAACAAAATAGAATGCAGTTTCCTATAATATCAATTCTCTGTACACTTCGGCAATGTCCCATTATGCATTACCTTGCGGTGACTATAAATGGCTCAATGACCCTCAAGCTCCCCATTTCCCCAAAATTGACAGTGTTGAGGAGAATGGCCCGGTTGGATGATTTTTTTAAATCGATTGGTAGAGACAAGAAGAACTTCAAGATTATGTAAATGACATTGTCGTTCCGCGTCCAAAGAGACCTGTGATTAAGGGTCAAGTTGTTCCTCGAAATCGGTGTCTAGTTACGATGGATGGATTGTATTTGGAGATAACAAAACAAAAACTCTCCGACGATCCACTGCCAGTGAATAACTTGGCTGTACATAAAGTATAGACCACAAGTATTTTTAACAATAGCCTCAACGTCACAAAGTTTAACAAAGCACTTCGGTTTAGTCAAAAAAAGGATTTGAAAATATTTGTTTACACTTTTGTCAACAAATATTCTGCAGCACAGACGAAGGCTGAAAAAGAAATTTATAAACTCACCTTAATGTTAGATTACATTATACTGTGTGAGCGCATCTATAATAAAAATTTTTTGGGTATTGTGACTGACACTGTAACATGTGATTCATTTCTGATAAACAACCATTTCAAGCCCCTCGAAATCAGCGGTTTGGACATGGTATGACTGACGAGGAAAAAAAGACGCCTAGTCCTGAATAGAAATCATGACGACGAAAGTGCTCTCCCAGAGATCTTTAAAAAGCTCATGTTGGAGTTCTACTACAATGTGGCTAGGGTACAGTGGCCTGAAAAGGGGCAAGTAGAGGTCTGCTACGGTGACACGGATTCTTTATTGTTAAAACCAAAACCTCCAAGTCTAATTGATGATTTGGTGCACGGTGAAATTATCAGTTCATGGATGGACTACACCATTTGGCGTGGTCTTTACCCTGAGATAGTAAAACGTCGGGCACCCACTCGGATTTTTTTTTTTAAATAATAAATGGTAAGCGACTTGATTTCCAGTGGTATGTTTGTAGGTCCGAAAGTGTACTTTATACAGAAACACGACGAAGAAATCAAGAAATGTTGAAAAGGAGTGCCCACGCACTACGTGGACAAGAATTCCGACAAGGACATTTATAGGAATTGTATTGTTGAAAATACAATTCAACGAGCCAAATTGTTGGCAATTTGCTATATCGAATACAAGAACTTTACTGTAAATGTAGAAAAAATTGCTATGAGTGCCACTTCCTACAAGGTCTATTTTATTTAAGATCGTATGACTGACCTCCACCTTGGACACTATTTAACCTCAGACCGGGCCAAATGTGTTGTCCATAGGGAAAGTCTTGGTTTAAATAAAGTCCTGTAAATTATTTCCTAAAAACCTTTGGGTGGGGGGGCCTCGTGGCCCGGGGGGGGCCTCGCAGCCCGGGGGGGGGGCCTCGCGGCCCCGGGGGGCAGGCTGCTGCCAGCGGGGGGCGCACCGCCACAATATCAAAGTTATCTTTTTTGACTTAGAGCAGATTTTTTTTTGTAAATGTTTCATTCAAAAAAAAGTATTCAAGTGCTCTCTAATTTAACGTTGTATTTTTTTTCTCTATAAATAAACAAAAAAAGTGTTTTTTCTCTCTGTGCACCTATGTAAATGTTGTATTTTTTATTATGAATAAATTTAAAAAAAAGTGTATTTTTTTCATGTTTAATGTGCTTTTTTTTAAGTATTGTTACTTTTTTATGTATATAATAAAATAAAAATATGATTCTAAATGTCCATGGATGTCTAGAGGTCTGATCAATGCTACACATATGAAGGCGTCTCTGTTTAAGGCTGCATGTAAAAGTAAGACACAGGATGATCTTTTGAAGTATAAACTTTATAAAAATGTGCTTACTTCTTCAGTACGTGCAGCCAAAAAGCTATATTTTTCGCGTCGATTTGATGAGTGTAAGGGGAATTTGCGAAAGGTTTGGACTGTAGTTAATGAAGCTCTTTCCCGCAAGAAACTCAAACAGTCCCCCCTTGTCACTACAGGAAATCTGATTGATCTTTTGTGGACAAAAATTCTTCAGCAAGCGCCTTCAATTCGTATTTCACCTCACTTCCTTCAGTTCCTAATCCACCCTACAGCAGAGTAAGTAGTTTTCCCTTAGCAGATAAGTCATTTTTCCTTTTTCCATGCAGTGATACCGAAATTTCTAACATTATTTCTCAGCTTTCAAGTAGCCGTACAGTTGATGGTTTTGGTTTGAGCTGTAATGTTCTTAAAAAAATTGGTCAGTTTGTTTCTAACCCCATCTCACACATAACTAACCTCTCTCTTCTTCTGGTGTTTTTCCTCATTTATTTAAGGTTGCTAATGTTGTACCTTTGTTTAAAAAAGGTGATTCATCTCTAATTGCAAACTATAGACCTATTTCTCTCCTTCCTGTAATTTCTAAGGTTGTTGAAAAAGTATTGTATTGTAGACTCTCTTCATTTGTATTTAGTACTAATACGACTGCAGGTAATTCTCTCATAACTAACCATCAGTATGGCTTTCGTCCCAGTTTTTTTACCTTGCATGCGCTTTCAGATGCAACAGAGTTTGTGCGTGTTAATCTTGACAAGGGCTTGTGTGTTTTGGGTCTATTTCTTGACTTTTCAAAGGCATTTGATATGGTCGTTCACTCTGTTCTTTTGTCTAAATTATCTTCAATTGGAGTGCATGGAGTCCCACTTGAATGGTTTAGGTCTTACCTCTCAGGGAGATATCAGTATGTTTCAGTTGATGGTACTTCTTACTCTTCCTTGCCTATTGTGAAAGGTGTCCCACAGGGCTCTGTGCTTGGACCACTTTTGTTTTTAATTTATATTAATGATCTTGTTGATGGTCTTCATCCCCTTGTGCACCCTATACTTTTTGCTGATGACAGTAACTTCTTCAGTGCTGCAGTGGACCTGCCATCTGCCATTTCCCTAGCTCAAGGTCTTCTTGATAAAGTAAAACATTGGTGCTGGTCAAATGGTATGACTCTCAACAGCCAAAAAAGTGCCATTGTACACTTTAGAACCCCTTATCGTATGAGAGACGCAGGGGAACCAACCATCCTGACTTATGGGAATGATATTATACCGCAAGCTACTATAGTGAAATGTCTTGGTGTGTATCTTGACTGTTTTCTTTCTTTTAAACCCCATATAACTCATACCCGTTCCCTTGTCCTCCGCCAATCTTCAATGTTATACAGGGTTAACTCATTTCTTCCCCCTTATGTTATGCTTTCTCTTTATTATGCTTTTATTTTTGCTTACCTTTCTTATTGCTGTTCTGTCTGGGGTAGTACTAATAAATCTCTTCTCTGCTCACTTCAAAGAGCCCAAAATAGGGCAGTGAAGGCTACTTTTCTTCTTCCTCGTCTTTACCCTTCCTCTGATCTTTATAATGATACTGGAATAACTCCGCTGGATCGTATTGTGGGTAAAAGTTACCTTTATTTAGCGCATTCTGCTTTTCTAGGTACACTCCCACCATCTCTGCAGCAGTTTTTCTTTCTGTCAGGCTCAGGTAGGTACTCTTCTTTTCTACGTAGCTCTTATCGCAGGTTCATTTTACCTAAGCGTTCATCGACAGCAGGTCAGAGGTCTCCTGTTTATCAATCTATTTTACTATGGAACTCCATCCCTCCTGATGTCCCTCTATCTCTTTCTGCAAAGGCACTTTCTCGCTGGGTATTTCCAGTATAGTATTTTCCCCCTTTTTTCTTCATTTTTTGCATTCTATCCACATTTATGTCTTTTTTTGTTTTTCATTCAATATATTTCAAATAATTCTCCTATTTTCTCCTATTATTTCTCCTATTTCCATAAATGTATCTTATCTAATTCTTTTTTTTTTTTTTTTTTTTTTTTTTTTTTTAGTGCTTTATAATAGTGTCTTATTTGTTTTGTTGGCCCTGTACAAGCTTAGCTTCTTGGGCGTGTTTAAATTTTTAAGTTTGTAATTGTATTGTTTTTTTTTTAGTATTAATAAATTGATTGATTGATTGATTGATTGATATTCGTCTTCTTGAAGAACAGAGTAGTAGTAGGGAAATTATTTAGTCATTAGACAATTAGGGTCTACAGTTAGTTGTCCAGGTGAACTGTTGAAGGGAACATGTATCAATTTAAAACACCATTCAGATCATTTCTGTGTGGGCCCTCAATGTCGGGCAAAACAACACTCTTAACTAAAATAATTAAAAATTGCGTAAAATGTTTGCGGAAAAGCCGAAAAAAATATTCTATTGCTATAGTATTTGGCTGTAGTCTTTTGATAAAATAAAACCAATTGCTGCCACCATGATATCGGTGCAGATACAATTCATACAGGGACTTTATGTTTTCAACATTATTGAACCAAACTCTTGGCTGACCATTCACGATCTGGCTGAATTTATTGAACAATGGTCCCAGGAAATGCTGCAATTGTTCACTGTTCGTTCTCATCATGAACAGATTTCCGTTACTCTGGTTCTACACAATCTCTTTCATCAGAACAAATTTAAGCGAACACTTGCTTTGAACTGCACCTACTATATCATCTACAGAGTTGTTCACGATTCTAGCTCGCTAATAACCATCAATAAAAAAATCTATCAAGGTGCCCATAACTTTCTGCTCTCGACATACAATCAGGCAAATAATAAACCGTACTGTAATATACTATTGGATCTTAATCAAAATACACCCGAGGATCTGCGTGTAGTCACAGATATTTTCGACAATGAAATTACAGTATATCTCCCCGTGAACGCTAAAAAGACCTATTAGTCGCTATCATGACACTGAAGAAACTACATGAAAATAGGCACTTGTTTTCAGTTCTAAGCACTTCAAAACCTCAGCTTAGAAAAGCTCAAATACTAAAAAATGGTATTGACAACGAATTCATTAATCTAATGTCTGAACTTTGTTTAAAATTGACTATGGGTAATGTTCAATTTCCAGAAGAAGCTAAGCAAAAGGCGAAGCAGCATCGTTCCATCTTACATAAATGGATTTATCAAAATAATGTTAATAATTTTAAAAGGAAATGACTTCTTCATACAGGTAGCAGCATTTTAACACTTATACCACCAATTATTGTTGGAATTAAAGACATTTATTTCTACATTGCGAAATCCTAGAAATTGACTCCAATATAACTCACTCTCTCACCCATGGAACATTTTGAGGACAATCTGAGTAAATTCCTTGACAATGAAACTATTGAGGATGATAAAAAACTGATTTTACTTCAAGATGCACTTCGCCAAGTGGACAAACACAGGTCCTATCGATCGAAGCCCACTGCTGATCCCAAAAAAGAATCATCTCCTCATTAGTCTGCTGGAACACAATTAAAGAAGAAGGATTTGTTTTCATTTATTTTTAAATTTGTAAATCTAATGCCCCTCTCATATTTTTAAAAACTTACATGACTCCTAACTTATCTCTTGGAAAGTGATCAAATTCAGAGCAATGGGTTGAGAGTTTGGAGAAATGAAGAAAGGATTATAATTCAGAACAAGAGATATAATCTACTTTATTTAATGTATGACAGAGTTGCAAATCTTAAAGGACTATTTTCATTTGGAAGTCGTCTATACGACTTTTGAAATAAAATAAAATTCACCAAAATTCTTTTTGTCAATAGAAAAATTATAAAAAAATTAGATGCACGTGCATCATCATCAACATTAACACCATTAAAATATGAACTTGAAGAAGAAGATGATTTGAAATTAATTTTGGAAAATACTATCACACCACTGATAGCTAGACAAAAGTGAAGACGTATCAAGTCAACGTCACCACCACCACCAGCCAGTATACAAAAGGGTAATGGGCATTACAAAACGCGTTTACGTTCACAATGGATGACGTTCCGAAAGGTGTATTTGACAATATTGGTCTAGCGAGGAGTTTACAGTCCCCCACCCCTCGTTCCAAGGTCATGTGTGCTCGTGACATACGTATACAAAACTGTCTATAGAATGAACACAGTTACACTCTGCATAGAAAACATAGACTTCGTGCTAATCAATATCGAAAAACTAAAGCCTTTTACCCATTGCATATAATGCAAGCAGATCTCCTGACTCTAGATGAGCTTCAAAGACGTCACAATATACCGTACAAGTACATTCTACTTGCAATCAGTGTTTTAGTCGCTATGCATATGCAATTCCATTGCGATCAAAGAGAGGCGTTGAAGTAGCTCTGCCCATTGAAAGTATTTTCGGTGAGGATTCATATAAAAAAAATTCCAACAGTTTGTAGTTGGGAAATCGTTAATTCTCATGTTGCGAGAGTTGTTGAGTAATATAGAATGCTTCTCCATCATACTCACAGCCGTATAACGGTTGCATTGGCCGAACGATTGATAAGAACTATTCGACCTTTAATTTCAAGATATTGTACATTGAAAAATACATCGACTTTTATTCATGATCTAGATAAAATCATGTTGATTATTAATCAACGACCTCATCGATCATTGTCCAACTCTACACCAACGGAAGTTCATCATTCTGATCGTGATACAATTGAAACCTTTCTTAAACAATATTCCAATGAATCAATTGTCAAGAAGAAGAAAAATAAATTCAATGTTGGTGATACTGTTCGAATTAATAGAACAACTAATGTTTTTGAAAAGGGGAATTACTTGTGGTCCACTGAACTTTTTAAAGTGGCAAAAATCCTAGACACTAAACTCATAACTTATAGCCTGCGTGATACCAAAGATGAAGAGATTCTCGGTGGCTTTTATGACTATGAATTGCAAAAAGTTAAAAATGCTAGTGAAATCTATCAAATTGAAAAGATATTAAAGGCACGTACTCGCAGGGGTAAGAAACAGTAACTTGTTCGGTGGCTAGGATACAACTCTGATTTTGATTCTTGGATCGGTGTTGAAGATATTGACAATGCCCAATGATTTCTATGTAACTATCATGTCCAACGTTTCCGATCCTCTCTACAACGACTTGAATACGACAAGTGATTTTTGGACAAAACTCTCCCCTGCCATCAAATTTGACGGTGCATATGAAGTGGCTCTTGTCGACTGTATTCTCAAAAATACCTATGACATCCTGAGAAAGGATTGTAAATATGAAATAAAACTTCTACCATTCGATTGGACTATGAATGGGTTGGGCTATGTAGACTATGAATGGGTTGAAGCACTTAAAGCTAGGGAATATTCACATGCTAAATTGAAATATATTGAATATGATAATATAGGGGATTTGGGTTGTAGAATCAATAGAAAAATCCTTTATCACAGGACTGGTACCTTCTATTTTGATTATTCATTGGAATTTGGTTTGCTTTATAGTAGGTCATCTGTGTACACTAAAATAGTTAGTTCCATTGACTATTTAAAAGAAGTTCTTGGCTTTCAATAGAATTGGATCCATGGGAAAACTGCTGGTGCTGTTTACGGGTTAGATCAAGCTATTTTTCCTGATTGTGCATCTAGTTTTGCCTCGGACCATTGCATATTTTTCAATAAATTTTTTGTGGAAACGTTGAGAGTCAGTAATTCAAATGTCCCCCTTATACGTTTTCTTGAACTAAGAACAACCCATGAACTTGTTCATTACTATAATATAAAGTATTTTCAGTACTTTCCTGTAAAAACTTCATATTTGGAACTCTGCCAGTTTACTCTAATAAGTGAATCGGGTGATTTTCTGGCAATAACAAAAGGCTTCTCTATGATTGAAAATCATGTTCGACCCAATGTCAACGACTACGGTACATTCAGCTAAAATGAACAATAGAAGAATTCCGTTTGTCTGTCCAGATATTGATTGCTATGTTGGTGCTTTGAGTCCACGTCAAATAGGCAATGGATTGGACTACTACAAGGGGCGTACTACAATGTCTGGCTATGGTTTTGTTAGCTGCCTTGCTAGGCTATTTCGTTATGCACTACCCCTTGCCATGAAATAACTTTTACCTGCAGTATCTGATTTTTCTGCGTCCACACTACGTTAATGGTGGCCTGTCAAATATTTATAGCAGAGTTTTGAGGAGAATATATGATCTTTAGATGGGGTTGTTTGCTAGCAATTATAACCTTTGAAAACTGGGGAGGGATTGACAAGGATGCCTTCACGTCAATCTATCATCAGTCTCCACCCAGACAGGAAACGCAAGACATCAACAAGGACTTATATAAATAAAACAACGAAGATTACTAAGAAGAAAAAGATTTCTAAATCAAAGAGGGATTTCTTCTCTTAATATGACATTTCTCCCCAATAAAAAATCATATCCATCAATTAGTTCCTCATTGAATAAATACAATGCTGAAAATGTTGATGTGATTGTTAAGTATGGGTACTGTGGAAATTTTCATCCACAACATTCACTATCGGACAATATACAATTTAAAATATTTTACAATGAAGACTATTTCATTGATTTGTCATCAACATTTATTGATTTAAATGTTGTGGTGAAGAAAAAGTCAGATTATACAACTCCAAATGCCGGCGATGGTCTCTCCTATGAAAACTGTATTCTACACAACCTATTCAAACAAATTAATGTATTTATTAATGGAACATTGGTGAGCGCCAGCAATAATTTATCAAACTATGCAAGCTAAATACAATTTAGGATGATGACGGCAAAGGTGTACAAGAAGATGAGAGGACAATCATTGGGCTATGAATATCAATCAGGTGTTGATACTGACAGTGAGTTGACCCTAGCGTGCATTCAGGAGTATTCTAAGGTTGGAATATTGAAACTTGCGACATTCAGCATATCTTAAGAGTTACCCCCCAATGTTAATATCGACAAACAGCTACAGATGGCCCCATTAAATACCATTCTGAGATAAACACTACAACAATGTCACGAGAAACCTGTTATAATCACATCGGCAATTCTCCACGTCCGAAAACAAAAGGTTATGAGCTCTGTTGCATTGGTTGTGGAAAAGCCAAAAGCCAACGGTAAAATTATTAAACTTCTTCTCTTGCATAAAATCACCACTCAACGTCACATTTCCGACCGATCTCGTAGCTATAGCGATTCATCATTTATCAATGGAGAAATCCCATCAAAATTGGCTTTGGCCTTTGTGAAGAGTGGCAGTGCCGTTGGATCCTGGATCCAAAAAATTGAATTTTTTGATCCTCTTGGCCTATTGTATAAATTCTACACGCTATACATCAGCAACTTTATTGAGAGCAGTGGGAAAACCATTATTCAAAATCAACGAAGCGTACAGGATTTAACGACTAAGACATGTGGCTTTCATGCACTACTCTTTTTCATGTTCAGATGTCGTGGCTATACCTACAAGCAGTTTCTCAATATCTACGTTGACTTACCTCGATTGAACGACTTTCTAGTGGAGAATATACTTACAAGTATATTTAATTTTGATTTTAGTGCCCTAAGAATAAATTTTTATGAATTTGTTTTTTAAATAGTTTATTAATAAAAAAAAAATTATATACATTATAAACACGACTTTTCTACTCCTTAGATTTCATCCACTAGTAGGTATTTGTCAACAACAACTAGTGCAGGTAGATTATCTGAATTCACAGTGTAACGATACTGATGTACTGCAATGTCAGGGTCATATTTTCTGTAAAAGAGTGTGACTTCACTCTTGTTATATCTCTTTGCATATTCGATTATACTCTTCTTATTCATTCAATAGAATTCATATGTTTCAATTTATTCATTTGAAGTAATTTTATAAAGTTTCATCAAGTATTGAATCATTGTCCGTCAGGTCAAATAAAAATCAGTGGGCTTATAATCAAAACGCCCATTGTCTTCACAACGGTTATTCAGATACAATATTCTCATGTTGTTACTACAATTGAATCTTTGAACTGGTTCCTCATCCCAGAACAATCTAGAACCGCGAAAATACCAATCTCGTAACAATAAACTAAAATCACCGTTAGGATTCTTTCCAATCATACCGGGATACGTACTCTCCCACTGCTTACATTTATCAAAATGACAATTGGAGCATAAGTAACCTCTAGGATGAGAGTCACACACCTCTTCAAGACAGGAATTACAACCTTTAATTTGTAAAGCGTATCCTCTATGCAATTTACACGGGTTGAATAATCTACACTTTTCATCATACTCATTAATCATTGTGCAATTCGCACATGATGACCAGCTGCCTAGTGAGTACATACATAATGGACATGTATGGAACATTTTGTCATGTGTTGACACTCTCACTGCCACAATGAAACTGAGATAGCAACATCAAAAATTGTCTGAGATAGAGAGAGAGAGAGAGAGGAGTAAATCATCCTTGATTACCATCTTTCTCATGAAAATAAAGTCCTAAATTTCTAAACTAATGTTTAAAAGCATATCCACAATATCATTTTGCCGTGTCGTGATCAATATATCAATAAATTGTGTAAATGCATTTGAACCACAATTTAGAAGCTTCATACAATAGTCTAATGATGGAGAATCAGTTTTCATTATATCTACAAGCATTCCCCGAGAAAATATCTTCCTTTGAATAGACAACTCTAGAAAATTGTCATCTAGAATCAAACGTTTTTCCATAAACACTAGATTCCTCATGATTCGCTCTTTCTCGAATCTATCCATTTTTTAGAGTCCTAACTCTCTCACAACCAACTTCAGACTAACCAGAATTTTTTTCTACTCTAAAAAATATACGCTAGTCTACTATAGAAAGAAAATACCATTGATTTAGAAATAATTTTATTAAACATAATTACAATAATAACAATCACTGATATATTTTGTTCTAATCAATATATTTCAATAGGACATTTAATGCTGATCGAAGTTTATTTATAAGGAGAATATTCACTTTTCCAGCAAAACATAGCTGCTCCTCCTGCTTAAATTTGCTTAATGATATCACATATCTGGCATACATAGTGTCCCATTCAAGACATAGTCTACAACCAGCAGTTATTTCCACAGCTACATTGGGTCCACAGCTACATTGGGTGCATCACTGCTGCTGTTGTCGGCTCCATCATTAATCTCCAATAATGTAAATGCACCACTCATTTTTTCCTCTACTAATATCCTTACAAATAAACTATCCTCTTTGAATTCAATTCTCTTACTAATATGAACTGTAAAGAAAACTATTCCTTATATTCAAATCCTAATCACCAATCAAGTTATACTCACCCTCTTTGAAAAGGTGTATACAAGTCCCAGAATAATGTTGAAATTGCTATACCTCCGAGGAAATCCAGAAGGTCAGGTGAGGGAGCTCTGAATCTCTTTGAAAAGGTGTAGAGCTTCTATAGAAAAGTTTTCCTATAGCTTCTATAGAATAACATGGTAATTGCTATATACCCGAGCAAATAGCATGGTCCTATAGCTGCAAGCAAATAGCATGGTCCTATACCTGCAAGCAAATAGCATGGCAATTGCTATACCTGCAAGCAAATAGCATGGCAATTGCTATACCTGCAAGCAAATACCATGGCAATTGCTATACCTGCAAGCAAATAGCATGGTCCTATACCTGCAAGCAAATAGCATGGCAATTGCTATACCTGCAAGCAAATAGCATGGTCCTATACCTGCAAGCAAATAGCATGGTGCTATACCTGCAAGCAAATAGCATTGTCCTATACCTGCAAGCAAATAGCATGGCAATTGCTATACCTGCAAGCAAATAGCATGGTCCTATACCTGCAAGCAAATAGCATGGTCCTATACCTGCAAGCAAATAGCATGGCAATTGCTATACCTGCAAGCAAAATGGTACCTTGGTTAGTACTAATATATCTTTACAGTTTTTTTGCTATAAGAATCGATAGTTTGAGTTGATATTTGTATGTTGGAGAAACTGTTTCTACAATTTTTAATCCAAATAAAACTTTAAATAATTCCCAAAAGATTCGATCTATGCACTGTGTTAACCTGGATACACTTACACTCTTTTTATTTGGTTAAATTGTACGAGTAGAAGTAGTAATAGTAGTAGCCCCAAAAGATTCAACTTTATACCCGCTGTTATTCTGGATCTATTGCTGAGGTGTCTTATTGGCCACCATAAACACAATGCCTTTTGATTTTGTTTATACAACATTAAAAACTAAATTATATAAATTATATTGCCTTTTTATATTATCTTTGGACTATTTTTGAACAAATGACCATCTCAAAATTCCTATCCTATATATTTGCAGAAAATACGACATGGGGGGTTACCGCCCTCTGATCACTTTGACTCATAAAAAGGGCACTAGAACATCTGATTTCCAATCAATTGAGCCCATTCTGGAGTTTTTACCACCACCCTTTCCATAAAAACCTTTTATGCCCTCGGGGCAAAACTTACAACCCTTGCGCTGAGGCTTGTGGAGGAGGGAGTTGTCATCCTCAAAGACATGATTTTCACACTTTTCAACAACGCAGAACAAAAATGGTTATCTAAAAATTTTGACTAGATGTGTCTTGGAAATTGATGGGAGTGAGGGTGGGGGCGGGCTTGTTGCCCTCAAATCACTTTTATACTAATAAAAAGGGCGCTAGCCCTCTCAGTAAACCAAGTTGGAGGGGGGCGTATCCACCCTCTGATCCCCCTGAATCTCAAAAAAGGCACTAGAAGTTCTGATTACCAATCCAAAGATCCCCCTCCGAAGTTTATACGATTACCCTTTCTATATAAACCTTATATGCCCCCAGGGTATAACTTACAACCCATGCCCTGAGTGCTGTTGGGGTCGTCATTCTCAAAGACATAATTTCCAGACCTTTCAATTACGTTGAACAAAAATGACTATCACAAAATTTTGATTGGATTTATTTGGAGAAATGGTGGGCGTGGGAGGGGGGCTGGTTATCTTCCAATCTTTTTTGGCTATTACATAGGGCACTAGCCCTTTCAATTTCCAATCGAATGAGCTCTTTCCGAAGTTTCTGAGACAATCTCATAATGTCTAGCAGATGCATTTCAAGAAAATACGAGGTGTGGGGGGATCCACCCTCAGATCACTCTGAATCTTAAGAAGGGCACTAGAACTTCGGAATACCAATCCAATGAGCCCTCTCCAAAGCTAATATGATCACCTTTTCTATATATAATTTATATGCCCTCAGGATACAACTTACAACCCACACCCTGCGGGTTCTGGAAGGGGGGGGGGTTGTCTTCCTAAAAGAAAAAATTTCCAGACCTTTATACTACGTTGAACAAAATGGTCATCTCAAAAATTTTATTAGATAAGTTTGGGGAAATGGGGGGCGTAGGAGAGGGCTAGTTGCCCCCCAATTTCCAATCGAATGAGCCTTTTTTAAAGTTTCTACGACAACAAATAGTCATCTCAAAGTTTCTATTAGATGCATTTCGGGAAAAAAAGAGGTGTGGGGGGAGTATCCACACTTTGATCATTCAATCGTAAAAAAAGACACTAGAACTTCTGGTTAAGGTTACATAAAAACCTTATATGCCCTCGGGGCATAACTTATAACCCATGCGCTGAGGGCTTTAAAGGGGCTCATATAAAGGGCACTAGAACATCTGATTTCCAATCAAATGAGCTCATTCCAGAGTTTTTACCACCACCCTTTCCATAAAAACCTTATTTACCCTTGGGGCATAACTTTCAACCCATGCGCTGACAGCCGTAGAGGGGAGGGGGTTTGTCATCCTCAAAGACATAATTTCCACACTTTTCAACTACGTTGAACAAAATCGCTATCTCAAAATTTTGATTAGATGTGTGTTGAAAATTGATAGGCGTGAGGGGGGGGGCTAGTTGCCCTCCAATCAGTTTTGACTAATTAAAAGGGTGCTAGCCCTTTAAACTTCCGATTGAAGGAAAATACAATTTAGGGAAAATTCAAGGTATAGGTGGTAGTCACCCTCTGATCCCTCTGAATCTCAAAAAGGACTTTTCACAAACAAATTAAGAAAACAATTCTTACTTTACAATATGCAGAATAATCCTAATTAAAACATTTTGCAATGGGAGAATCTTAATCTTCACTTAATTCCTTGTTTTACCAGTTTTTCTAAGAAATTTATGAATTTCTTCGAGCCTATTAATTAACAGAGTATATACCACCACCCCTCAAATTAAGAAAAATTATTTTAGCAAACAAATTAAGAAAACACTTCTTATTTGACAATATTCAGAATAATTCTAATTAAACCATTTTGCAATGGCAGAATCTTCATCTTCACTTAATTCCTTGATTTACCAGTTTTTCTAAGAAATTCATGAATTCCTTAGAATCTATATCTAAACAGAGTATGTATCCCCACCCTCCATATTACCTTAATTTGCACTTTGGAGCAAAATAAGGTCCATGCTGAATCTGTTCTTCTCCACGTAATGTGCGAAAATATATCCAAAATTGCACTCTGGATTAACATTCATTTGCATCACTACTGAACTTCACCCCGACCCATAAATATATCCAAATAAGGGTATAGGCCTATATTTGAACATCATTGGGGTGGGGGTAAAATTCATTTTCAGTGCTAATGAAGGTTATATTTATATCCAAGAGGCAATTCTAGGTAAATATTTGCACATTAAGGGCCTGGGGTATATACTCTGTCAATATTAAATCAACAGCAACTGGCTGTGTGAAAATTGAAAACAGGATTCTATGCCCAATTTATGAGATAGAGACATTTTCCGACATATTTTGTAATATTTTCTGCTTATCAGAGGCAAAGCTATAGCGTTGCCTATAGTAAAGGCCATACGGCTACAACATTTCATTATTATTTATTTATGTAATATTTTTTGTCCCCAGAGGCACTTCATATGGAAGGGGTCGTCGTAGAAACTTCAAAGGGGCTCATTCGATCGTAAAACGAGAGTTCTAGTGCCCTTTTTAGTAGTCCAAAGTGATTGAAGGGATACTAACACCCCCCCCCCCCACGCCAGTCATTCCCCCAAACACATCAAATCGAAATTTTGAGATAGCCATTTTGTTCAGCGCAGTTGATTTCCAGATAGAAATTTTTTTTTGAGGACACTCCCCCACAACCCTCAGGGCAAGGGTTTTAAGTTATGCCCTGGGGAAATATAAGGTTTTTTTATAGAAGGCGTTGTCTTAGAAACTTCAAAAAAGGCTCATTCGATTGGAAATTCAAAGGGCTAGTGTACTTTTTAAAATTCAAAAGTGATTGGAGGGCAACTAACCCACCTCTCACGCCCACCATTTCCCCAAACCCGTCCAATCAAAATTTTGAGATAGCCATTTTATTAAACGTAGTTTTAAAGTTCTGGAAATTAGGTCTTTGAGGATGACAACTCCCCGATTTCCCTCAAGGCAAGGGCAGTAAGTTATGCCCTGGGGCCATATAAGGTTTTGTATAGGCAACTTTGTCGTAGAAACTAAAGAAATGGCTGATTCGATTGGAAATTTAAATGGCTAGTTCCCTTTTAATAGTCGAAAGTGATTCTAAGGCAACTGACACCCCTTCCACGCCCACCATTTCCCCAAACACGTCCAATCAAAATTTTGATATAGCCATTTTGTTACACGTAGTTGAAAGTTCTGGAAGTTATACGTTTGAGAAGGACACTCCCTCCACTGTCTTCAGGGGCAAGGGTTATAAGTCATGCCCTGGGGGCATATATGGTTCTTATGGAAGGAATGCTCGTATAAACTTCAGAGAGGGCTCATTTGATTGGAAATTGAAAGTTCTAGTTCACTTTTTAAGCGTCAAAAGATATTGGAGGGTAACCAGCTCCCTCCCAAACCCTTTTTTCCCAAATGCATCGAATAAAATTTTTAAGATAACTATTTTGTTAAAAATCGTTCAAAGATCTTATAACAAAAATTCCGGTGTCAACAAAACCCCCCAGGGTCCGGGGGTGGGCGTTGTAAGCTTTGCCCTGGGGGCATATATGGGTCTTATGGAAGGGATGCTCGTATTTACATCAAAGAGGGTTAATTTGATTGGAAATTGAAAGTTCTAGTTCACTTTTTAAGAGTCAAAAGAGATTGGAGGGTAAATAGCCCTCCCCCCGCCCTTTTTTCCTCAAACCCATCTGATAAGAACTTAGAGATAGCTTTTTTTTAAATAGTTCAAAGACCATATAACAAAAACTCAGGGGTCAATACATCCCCCAAGGGCCTTCGGGCAGGCATTGGTAAGTTATACCCTGGGGGACTCTATGGTTCTTATTGAAGGGATGCCCGTAATAACTTTAGAGAGTGCTCATTTGACTGGAAATTGAAAATTCTAGTTCGGTTTCTTAGAGTCACAAGAGATTGGAGGGCTACTCGTCCCCCCCCCACGCGCTTTTTTCTAAAATCCAGACAAGAAAAATTGTGAGATATCCATTAATTTAAAAATTTCTCAAAAGTCAGATAACAAAACTCACGTGTCTTCGAAACCCTCCAGGGCCCAGGGCAGTCGTTGTAATTTATACCCTTATGCATATAAGTAGGAACCCTTCTCTAATTTCGAACTATACAAGTTTCAGCCATGCAGAGAACTACAAATACGAGATATACAAGATCACGTGTTTTCTTCTAGGCCAATCAGGGACTTAGAATACTGACGGGAAAATGCACATGCGCACTGAGTACGAGCATGACCTGACGGGAAAGTATCGCAGTGAATATAAGGAAGAATTTTTGGTATAGTTGTTATTAGTGTGAGAATAGAATTCAAGGAGTGAGAACTGTTCGACTATATTTATTCATTAAGACATATTAGCAATAATTAGTGGAATGTTTACACTATTAGAAGTTGATAGTGGAGTTGGTAGGAGCAGCAGAAGCAGCAGCAATGATACAAGAGCACCAAACACTACGGTAAAAATCACGAGAGGATCACAGCTTTGTCTTGAATGGGATGAAGTATATGCAAGATACGTGTTATCTTTGAGCAAATTTAAATTGGAGGATCAATTATGCTTCGCTGCAAAAGTTGATATAGTATATGTGAATAGACTTCAAAGTGCTTTAAATGCAATAGTGAAGTATACAGAGGACAATAAGTTATATCAGTAATTGTATATGTGTAATATATATTATTGTTGTATGACCACACTCAATAAAATTTTTTCGAAATCTGAAATGTTCCATTGCTATTTGTTAGATTTTCATAGGTTATAGAATATTCTTGAAGTAGAACGAATCTTGGTTAGTCTAGAGTGAGCAGTGAGAGCGTTAGGATTAAAAAAATAATAAATTTGAAAAAGAGAGAATTAGGTCGAGTCTTGTGATTATGGAAAATTATTTGATTCTGCATAATGATTTTCTCGAGTTATCCCATCAACGGAAGATATTTTCTCAGGGAACACTTGACAATATAATGGGGAATGATTCTCCACCATTGGACTATTGTATGAAGCTTTTCAAACGTGACTCAAATACATTTACTCATTTTATTGATATATTAATTGAAACAAAGCAGAATAATATCGTGGATATACTTTTGAAAACATTGCTATAGATTCTATGTAGATGGCTCCCCCTTCGAAAGAGGTTATGTAGCGTCACAGAGTTACTCCTCTCCCATCCCTCTCTGAATTTATCGAACTTGGATCAGTTTCTTTTTATCTGTGAGAGAGTTAACATCGGAAACAAAAAAAAAGTTCTATACATGTCCACTATGTATGTACACTCTTGGCAGTTGGTCATCATGTGAGAATTGCACAATTATTGATGAATATAATGAAAAGTACAAATTATGCAATCCATGTAAATTACATAGAGGATATGCAGCACAAATTAAAGGCTGTAATTCATGTCTTGAAGAGATTTGTGACTCTCACCCTAGAGGGCAACTATGCTTCAATTGCCACTATGACAAATGTGATCAGTGGCAGAAAACTTACCCTGGCATGATTGGAAAGAACCCTAAACGTGATTTTAGTTTATTTCTACGAGATTGGTATCGTCCTGGATTTGAATTATTTTAGGAGGAAGAATCAGGTCTACGATTCAACTGTTGGGGTAACAAGACAATTTGGTTTCTACGTCATCGTTGTGACGACACTGCCTATTATGACTATAAACCTAGTGATTTTTATTTGGCAGCTACCGAATGTGATTCACCATTTGAAAACACTGTATGTGATATTGCTTCAAATAGACAGATTGAAACACGTGAATTTCACAATATGAATGCAAATTGTATCATTGACTATACAAAGATGTATGACAAGAGTGAAATGACATTATACTTAGAAAATGTGACCCTGACTTTGCAGCCAATCAAGATCAATATACAGTGAATTCAAATAATCTACCAGCATTAGTGGCTCTCGACAGTTGCCTATACACCGAGGAAGAAGAAGAAATCTAAATTGAAGAATAAAGACATTGTTGTATATATACATCTTTTCTTTATTAATAAAAAAATTCACATACATTTTTTAAGCACTTTACTCGTAGGGCACTAAAATCAATATTATACAGGTCTGAGAGGATATTTTCCACTATAAAGTCGTTCACCCTTGAATTGTCTACATAAATGTTGAGAAACTGATTGTAAGTATAGCTGCGACATCTGAACACGAAATATAGCAGCGCCAGGAAACCACAGCTTTTAGTCGTCAGATCCTGTACTCTCTTCCAATTTTGAATATTAGTTTTCCCACTGCTCTCAATATAGTTGCTGATATGTGGAGTGTAGAATGTATAGGGTAGGCCGAGAGGATAAAAACTTCAATTGTCTTCATTGTTTGAAAGATGCACAACCAATGGCCGGTATTCACAGTCGACTGACTGCTATTAACAATGATTAGGGTATTGTTTGCACTTCGAGGGTTGACAATAGGATCTATATTTGGACATGTAGGGGTCCATATTAAATACATTGATTATTTGACTGGTGTTCATGGTGCAAGGTCTAGTAGAACACTGCCTTTGGGAGGGATTTCCCAATGGGTCTCAAATTGATTTAGCGAGATTAGTGCAATACTTTTAGGTAATGGGTCAGCAAATGTACACTCTAAACCCAAACGTCCCGTTCGTGCTATACTCATATCCTGGGTGCCATACAGGTCTAGTACAATGATACCATGTGTTTAGCGAATATTTCATCGGTTATACCATTTTCAAATAGTTGTGAATTATGATCTAGGATTTACATTGTCAACTCATACAATGTCCTATAGGATTTGTCAAAAGATATATTGTAGAGTGGGATTCCATTTACTTTGCAGACAATAGATGAAAGCCCAAACATCTCAAATTTATGTGGGCAGTCAGTCCACGATCTTATTGCACTAGCGCTTTTTACAAATGCCAATACTAATTTTGATGGAATTTTGCCACTGATTATGAATGAGTCAGTGAAGGTACGTGAGCCTGTTGCACTATGACATTAATTGGCGATTGTATGAGGAACAAGTAGTTTAATATTATTTCCACTGACTCTCAGCTTTTCCACTGCCAAAGCAACAGAACTCATAACCTGCTGCTTTTGTACATGTAGTATTGCCGAGGTGAGGGAGAGAGTTACATCACGATTGGCAGAAAGTTCCTTTCGTAAATTGAAATTGGATGGATCAAGCGTCAATTTTATATCCACCTTAATATTTGGTGGTAGCCATTGGGGTATATTAAATATTTCATGATATATTTTTCCAACTAGATGTAATTCACTATTTGTAGCATTTTTAAGTGCATCCATACTATTAGTATCAATAATATATCCATAACGATTGGAGGTGGCTCTTCATTTCTTGTATGACTTGGGTGTCAACAACATGAACTGCATATAGCTTGTATAATTCGAGAGATTGTTGTTTGTGCTCACCAAAGTGCCATTTATGTAGACACTGATTTGACGAAATAAATTATGTAATATACAATTATAGTAGGATAATCCATCAGCACGAACTGGCTTTCCATTGTTGGATTTCCGGACCTTCATTTGTAAATCTATAAATGTTGAAGACATATCCATAAAGTAGTCTTCATTGGAATAAATTTGAAAGTGGATATTATCGGAGAGGGGTTGTTGTGGATAAAATTGTTCATAGTATCCATGTTTCACACTCACATCAACATTTTCTGCATTGAATAAATTTAATGATGAAGTGATTGAAGGTTGGGACTCCTTATGCGGTAGATATGCCATTGTTCAGTCTATGAAAAGAAATCCAGTTTCGATCTAACAATTCTCTTCCTGGGGCTTCTTGTTCTTCTGTTTACTATATATGTCGTCTTTTTCCTTCTTTTCTTTGACAGGGGTGATGTCTTTCGCTTCTGACCTGAGTAGAGACTGATGAGTGGTACACTGTTTCTCGATATTTTTAAACCTTTTCCATTTTGTTGAGATTCCAATTGTTCGCCAAGGATTCGCGCACTAGACCTAAGATTTTCCGAAGCTCTTTTTTTTAAAATCCTTGCCAGAGCCCCAATCGTATGGTGTAGAGGAAGCAAAATCTGTCGCAGCCGGTACAATATATTTTCTAGCCAGAGGTAGTGCAGAGCGAAAGAGCTTAGCAAACCAACTACCAAGACCATAGCCAGACATTGATGAGCGACCTTTCTAATAGTCCATTCCATTGCCAAGTTATCTTGGGCCAAGAGTATTAACATAGCAGTCAATATCAGTACAAATGAATACCACTTTTCTATTAGACATTTTGTTTGTTTTGAACACCTACAACGATGGGTCAAAAATGGCATATAACCACAGCCCAACCTTTTGATATTGGTAGGGGATCACCTAATCCAGCTCTTAGTGTTAACTGGCAGAGTTCCAAATAGGAAGTGTATACGGGGATATACTGAAGATGCTTTATATTGTAATGATGAATATGTTCTTGATTGGTTTTTCGTTCAAGAACTCGTAGGAGGGGAAAATTGCTATTGCCAACTCTGGATGTTTCAACAAATGAAGCACAGAGAAATATACAAGTGTCCGAGGCGAAACCAGGTCGATAATCAGCAAAAATAACATGAACCATCCCGTTAACATTTGCAGCATTTTTCCACTGATTATATTCTGTTTAAATCCAAGAACATCTCTCAGATTATCATTGAGATAAATCATTTCAGCGCCAACAGGTGAGGTTATGTAAATCCTATCTTGTTCCATTGAATAATTAAAATGGAATGAACCATTCCTACGATATGAGATTTTTCTATTGATTTTTGCACACAAATCCGTAATAGTACCATATTATTTATATTTCAATCTGTCATAAGTATATTCACCAGATTTAAGGGCTTCAACCTATTCACGCTCGGCAAAGAGTGACCAATCGGATGGCATAATTTTTATCTCATACACACGATATTTCTCAGGATGTCATATGTACTTTTGAGAATACAGTCGACATAAGCCACTTCATACGCGCCGTCGAATTTGATAGTGGGAGAGAGTTTCGTCCAAAAATCACTCGTTTTATTCAAATCATTGTAGAGAGGATCGGAGATATTGGATATGAATGGCACGTAGAAATCATTGGGCATTGTTAATGTCCAACTGCAACCCAAAATTCAAAATCAGAGTTGTATCCTAGCCAACAAACAAGCAACTGTCTTTTCCCTGCAAGTACGGCTCTTTAATATCTTTTCAATTTGATAAATTTCACTAATGTTTCTATTTTTTGTAGTTCATATTCATAAAAACCGCCGAGGATATCATTATCTTTGGTGTCTCACAGCCGATATGTCATGTGTGTAGTATCTAGGATTTTGGACACTTTAAAAAGTTCAGTGCTCCATAAATGATTCTCCTTTTTCAAAAATATTGATGGTTCTATTAATACGAACAATATCGCCAACATTGAATTTCTTCTTCACATTTTTAGTTGTTGTCGTTTTTTCACTGGAATATGGCTTTAGAAAAGCATCAAATGTATTTTCACTGCAATGAACTTCCTGAGGGCTAACACCGGACAGGGATCGATGTGGTCGTTGTATGCAAATTTTTATTAATTTATCTAAATCATGAATAATAACAGCAGTATTTTTCAGCGTGCAATGTTTCGAAAATTATAACCGAATCATGCTTATCAATCGTTCAGCCAATGCAGCCTTTATCGGACTGTGACTATGATATAACTTTGTATCACATTTCAATAGAACCTTTTGCACACGAGGATTAACAAATTCGCTACCACGATCAAATTAAATTTTTCTATAGCAATCATGTTCAAGAATACTTTCTTAAGCATGAGCAACTTCAACATCTCTCTTTGATCACAGTGGAATGGCATATGCAAAGTGACTAAAGACACTGATTGCTACTAGAATATATTTGTAGGGTGTATTGTGACGCCATTGAATCTCATATAGAGTTAAAAGATCAGTTTGCATTATATGCAGAGGGAAAAGTCTTTAGTTTGTCGATATTGTTTGCCACGATGCCTACGATTCCTATGCAGAGTGTAACTCGGTTCATTTTCTAGATACTCTTTTATATTTTTTAATGTGCTGCCACCTATGTCAGAGGCAACTTTAGAAAGCGTTGTGGGGGAATTTAGACTTCCTGCTTCGCCAATATTTTCATAGACATGTTTTAAAACTTCATCAATTTTGAACGAAAACACGTAGTGTAATGTCCACTCCCCTTTTGCACACTGGAGGGGGATCCGTGTGACGGTGAGTTGATATCAATACGTCTTTGCTTTTGTCTAGCCGTTAACATCGTTGATGTTATCAAATCATTGCTGCTACTAGGAGTCCTAGTATTTTCCAAGATTGATTTAAAATCTTCTTCTTCTGCTTCATTTTTAAATGGTGGTGTTGGTGGTGGCATGGTTAGAGGGCTGACACCTCTACTGTATTCTCTGAATTTCTTTAGAATTTGCTTATTGCCAATAAGACTTTTGGGGAAGTTTGATTTATTTAGAAAGGTGTATAGATTATTGTCAAATGATAAAAGTCCTTTACGATTTGTAAACCATATCAAAAATTAAACCAAGAAGATTATAACTTATTCCCTGAATTATAATTCGTTTCCCAGTGCTATCGATTTGAACTTGATAATCACCACCTTCCAACATGAGATATGTTAAAACTCTTTTAATCTGTTCTCGATAGGTCACTGGCAATAGGTTTCCAATTGATGTCACTATGGAATTCAATTCCTTCTCCTTTGATTGTGTTACTGCAGAATCTTGAGGAAATGTTTCCTGTTTGGGGGATCTATGACAGCAACGGCAGCGGGTCTCTCACTATAAGATCTATGTTTGTCCACGCGACGCAGTGGATTTTGGAGTAAAACTAGCTTTTTATCATCGGTAATATTTTTATCATTAATGAATTTGCTTAGATTGTCTTCAAAGTGTTCCACGAGTGAGAGGACAAGTTCTATTGGAGTCAATTTATAGGGTTTAGCCATCTAAAGAAAACTGTTTACAAGTCCTGCGACTATTGGCAGCAAAAGAGTAAAAGAGTTATTGCCCGATTGAAGGAAGCGTTTTCTTTTAAAATTTTTTCCTTTGTTTTTGCAAGCCAAAGCACGTACAGTGGAACGATGTTGCTTTTTCTGTTGTCTAACACCTTCTGGCAAGTGTATATTGCCCTCAGTTAAATTTAAACAAAGTTCAGATATTAGATTAATAAATTCTTTGTCAACACCATGTTTGAGTATAGCCTTCCTGACTGGGGGGTTTTGAAGTGCCTAGAACAGAAAATAAGTGTCTATTTTTGTGTAGTGTCTTCAATGTCATGATGGCAACTAATAGACTTTTCTACTGTTCACCGGAAGACATACAGTAATTTCTTTGTCGAAAATATCTGTGAATGCACATAGATCCTCAGGCGTATTCTGATTAAGATATAGCAAAATGTATCTGTAGGGCTTATTTGTCGCCTGACTATACGCTGAAAGTAGAAATTCTAGAGCACCGGGATATATTTTTTTATGGAGAGTTATAAGAGAACTTGAGTCAGGAACAACTTGGTAGATAATATAGACGGAGCAGTTCGAAGCAAGGGTTCTCATACACTTGCTCTGATGAAACAGATTGTGAAGAACTGGGGTCATGGAAATGTGTTCATGATGAGAGAGAACAGTAAACAGTTGTAGCATTTCCTGTGAGAACTGTTCAATCGATTCAGCTAAATCATCAATAATCAGCCATAAATTTGGTTCAATGCTATTGAAAACGTCAAGTCCCCGTATTAGTTGTTTTGGCATGGATGTGGGCAGTGGCAATCGTTTTTATTTGATCCTAGGACTCCTGCCAAATACTGTGCAATTGTAAATTTTTTTTGGTTTTCCCCAAAAACATTTTATTACAATTTTTAATTATTTTAACTAAAAGTGTCGTTTTCCCGACATTGAGGGACCACTGAGAAACGATATGAATGGTTTTTTAAATTGATACATACTGCTGTTGACAACAGTTGGACTAAAACTAACTGTAAACATACTTGTCTAATGAGTAAATCATAATAATAATAATTTTTCCTTAGGTCTACCTAGTACGTTATTCAATAGCAACCACAACAATAGTTATATTTTGCATTTATTAACAGCACTTTTTGTACGGTAATAGCAAGAACAAGAACAATATTTTTTCATTTATTAACAACACTTTTTGTACAACAATAGCAGGAACAAGAACAATATTTTTCATTAATTAACATCAACACTTTTGGCATAAAAGAGAAATATTTTTCATTTATTGACAATAAAAAAAACTTAAAATACAGCAAGAAAAATAGCAATATTTTTCATTTATTAACAACACTTTTTGTACAACAAGGACAATAGCAACAATAACAATATTTTTCATTTATTGAAAAAAAACTTAAAATGCAGCACGAATAGCAACACAGTTGAGCATATTTGAATAGAAAATATGAGAAAACACTATTTACAACATTTAAAAGATGAGAATCCCCCCCCCCCTCCGGTGGCCGAAGGCCGGGCTGAGGCCGATGGCCGGCAACGGGCAGGGACCCCCCCCCCACCCCAGGGGCCGTGCGGAAAGCGGAAATACAAACTCTGTATACAAAAGCCGCAGTATCAAAATGATGATGACAATTGAGAACTTGATGTTGCCCCTCACCCACCGATTACTTTTTTTTTGAATTTAAGTTAATTTATCCAGACCGAGTTGGTTTCGATAGCCTACACATTCAAATCGATCTGAAATTCGATATTGGCCGTGTGGGAATACTTTTACACCATTCTCGAGCACATAGACCTTGTCGGATATGCATGACATTGCTTTTTTCTCCACTCTAACAGTATAGTTCCTATACTGTAGAGACCGAATTGCCTGCACTTTTGCTCTTGGCACTAGACAACTGTGTACACAGTTTCTGTAGACATTCATGTCGAAATGATTTTTTACAAAGTGTGTAGGCACCTTTTTGCACGCCTGCTTCATATCTTACCGTGGGTCTCCACACAGTAAACTTTGGGACCGGGGAACATCCCATTGGATATTAAATCACTCCCCGTCTCTGACTTAACATTAATAGTTGATTAGGGGCCTGGCGTTTCACCAACTCGGTGTAGATGCTCTCATTCCAATTCGTGAGATTCATCCTAGGGCTGATGTGCATCCCATTTTCCCAATCATTTCATAAATCCCCGGTTTTAACTTTTAACAACAGAGAATCTGTGTCCCCATAGTAAACTTGAACCTTTCCCTCCCTTGGCCATTGTACCTTGCACACATTGTAAAAGAACGACAACATGAGTTTCTTGGACATTTCAATTACTGAACCACCCCCAGCGATATTCTTATTCAGAACAACATTTCTCTTTTTCTGTGTAGCAGAACCATATTCGGGTCTATTCTCGTGAATTTTGCAAAGTTGGGGTCGGCAATAATTAGTGCACATTCTTTGCGACATGGTACGACGTCACAACGTGATCTGTTTCGTACGCTTTCAAACATTTTCCAAAAGCAGAATTTAAAATAAGTTTATGCATTTCTTTTTCAACTTTACTTTTTGCCTGTGAGCGTTTACTGACAAAGGTGTCAATAAACGTTTTCAAGTAAGGTTTCTGATTGAATTGCAGGGCCCTGTGTATTTTTGTGACCCTGAAACCATTGCTGACCATCCACTGCAATAGGACGTAATGAACAACAATATTCTGTTTCGGGTCCAGATCTGCAATTAATTTCTGCTTGGAGGTGGTCCAATGCAAGTTCATATCCTCGACCAAAGACCGATTGTATGAGCTCAAAGACTCCTTGGTCACAGGTCTATTCACGCACGGAAAAACAAAATCTTTTACAGTGTCATGAATTCCAATGGTATGTGTCAGTCAACTTCAAAGAACCATCCTTGTGAACGATTTTCCGCGACAGTGTGAATGTCGGGGATGTCAGAAGGATTTTCAAGCCATTTGTAATTGCCACATGGTAAACTGTAGTGAGAAATCGCCGAGGGGTACAATGAGTTCATGTCAAGAAAAACAGCATTGGACTTTACACCATCAGCAGAGTTCTGGCCAGTTGGATCCGTTGTTAGGATGCAATCCCCATGAAAAAAATATCCCCCTCATATATATTTCTACAAATAGGTGTTGATCCATATCTGTGATCAAACCAATTTCCTCCATACTAATTTTTAGAATTAAGTCCATTACGAGGTTCGTTGTTGAAAAATAGTAGCCAATGTTTAGCCAAAATTCTGAATAAATTTGATCTGTTTTTGCGACAAATGTCTAAAAGAGTTAATACATCACTGGCCAAGTACATTCTACAATAATCCCAACCATTTTTATAATTACCCTTAGCCCATACCCTCTTAGCAAATTCATAGTCCTCATCAGTACATTCACTATCGGTAAGTATATTATAGAATGCATCAATGGGAGGGAGTTTCTCCTCACTGAACCGAGTTCAAGAGCTGTAATAGTCATATGCATATATGCCTTTACAAGTCAGTAAGTCATACATTTCACTGTCATGAAAGCGCTGTTTAAGCAGAGGGAAACTATCAAAATTGTCACTTTTCTGCACGTGAATTAGTTGACTCAGAGCCTCGAGAAAAAACTATATGAATCTAAAAAACGGATTTTATTCCAGCATGTATGCCCATTATCTACTGCCTGCCATTTGAATTCTAAAAGCACCAGCTTCTCAGCAGATTTGGGGATAATATTGTAGGTAAATGAGTTACTTACCCGTGGGCTATCGGCACCCCCTCCTTCCCTGCGCATACGTGCCAAAGCCGGTAAAATAAATTTCAAATCATAATTTGAATTGTGAATGAAAACAGTTATACAAAACTGCTGGCTTACATTTACATTGCACGTTTGATTTGCTACATCATAAAAATTACTACCCCCTGAAGATATTTTCCTGCTACAGGTTATTGTGATCCCTGACTTTCCCCTTCCCACACACCTTTGTCTTTTTCCCCTTAGTCCCATTCCCCTTAGTCCCTTCTTCAAATTCGCCCTTACAAACCCAACATATTTTCTTATTTCTAATGGCCACGCGATCCCCTGCTGACAATATCATTGGATAGTGGGTATTTCTCAAACGAGAAATAGCTCCATTTGCTGTAACAATTAATTTAGTTAATGTTTTGATCATGAAATCATTCTCATCCAACGTTTCGACTATTTCTAACAATTGCATAGTGTTAGAGCTGTCTTGTTGTGCGTAGGCATAGGAAACTGCGGTGGCTCGATGTTCTTTGGTAATTCGAAAACTGTGGGTCATTGACATCCACCAGCTTGGCTTCACGATCTAAATTTATTTTATTGCTTTGCATAAGAGTATTCTGAAAATTCTAAAAACGTAAAATGGCTCGGTCACATGAAACTGTTTCCGACGATTGATAGCCGTGTCTTTTACAATATTTCATGTGATTTTGTAGCTTTAATTTACTATGAAATCTAGACAGGGACAATGGGCAGTAGTATCGTGTCCCGAACCCCATCTTACCGTCCTTCAGAACTCTACTAATGGCTGTAATGGGATTGAAATGACCAATTGAATTGGGTTCACTAGGTGGTGTGCACAACAACCAAACTCAGTGTTTCACCGATTCAATCGACGGGTAGGTGGTGTGCACAACAAACAAATTCAGTGTTTCACCGATTCAATCGACGAAGCCCTTACTGAGAATATTATGCCCTGTTTATTAGAACGCATACCCTTTTGAAATTCCGTTTCGTATTGGAGCTCTGCAACACCGATATTTAAATGGGCGTCGGCCCGTTCAAAAATATCTATTGCCCTGAGTGTTACAGGAAATTTTTCTGCTAAACAAGAGAAATCTACTGGGGGAAAATCCAACTCCTCCTTGCCATGCACGGCCCAGTAGTCCAAATGTTTCTTTGTAGCATCATTCTGTAGAGGTTCGAAAGCCGATATGAGGAAAGTTTACATGAAACAGATTTGGCCTGTTTCAAAACAGATTCTTTGCACACCCTGACATCCTTCTAAATCGGGAATATATTTTAAAACTATTTCCCTGGGCCCAAGTCCCCCTCTTAAAATAAAATCTTTTTTAAATTTACATATATTTACACTTAAATTTCCAATAAATAAACTATGGAACCACTACCATTCTCATTATAATTTTCGAGATGAGTGCTAGTATTGTCTACCCATCGCATAAATACAGTCTCGTAATTTTCCAAATTAGGATACACTACAAACATCTCGGTTTGTAAATAATGGTCAAGCACCTCCCCATGACCTCTCATTTAGATAAAATATTTTTCAAACAATTGAGGCTTTGATACGGTCCCGAAACCCCCCCCCCCACTACTGAATCGGGTTTTCTAACAGTGCAAAAACTTTTCTACAGATTCATGAATATTATAAATGGGATCGGTTCTAAAATTTCCCCCCATAACTGTATTAAATGGATCAACATATTTTGTAGTAAAAACGTCTATTGTATTCAGTATCGAATTTGTTTGTTGAAATTCCGGTAGCGACGAGAATTGTGTATCATTACCCCTCCCCCAAGTATATTATCATCACCACCTAAACCCCATCTCCCGCTTTGTTTAACAATTGGGCTGGTGTGTGGAGTAAAATATCCCAGTTCACTTAGCATACCCTCGAGTGTATCTGGGCTGTGAGAATCTGCCCAAGCAAATTTATTTTGTTCTTCACTTATAATTGGTTGAACAGGGACAATGTCCAATAAATCAGTTGGGAGAGGGTTCTCATTTAACTCTTTGGAAAAATCATCAAAAATTTGCATTGTATTCGGGCTTAACCACGGTAAATCCCCCTCTGAAGTAACTGCATTGTCTTGTTCAAGTGTATTATTATCAAAACTTAAATAATTATTCAATAAACTGTCTGCCCATTCCGTGTCATTGATAAGAGTATCATTTAAATTCTCACTACCTTCATAGCATTCCCGTACCTAAATATCACGAAACTCCATTGGCTCTTCAATGCGAACACATAGTTCGTGACTTGTTTCTTCAGATAGGGAGAAGGTAGTGCGTACGGACGCACTGTAGCCTATAAAGAAACAACCATTAAATTTCAACGTGCATAAAACACCCTATTTTTTTTAAAAGAAAGTCGAAAATTGGGTTGATAGTGATTTTATTTTCTAATTGTTTAAAAAATGTGCTTAAAAAAAATACACACTTAATAGTTGTAGCAGAAGCAATACCACTATCTGTGTGCACAGAGTACCATTTGGCTAGTTTTTAAGCTTTGTAATCGCGTATTTCAAAAACTGACATTAGGTACTTGTTTCTATACCAATAACAATAGTGAAACTACTTTTTCAGTTAACTATCTAGTATACAGAATAATAATAAAGGCAGCGCATGCGCCACTCTCACACACACGCACAATAAAATAGTGAAAATCATAAAATGTAACATACTTAATAGCATCGCTATTTAGCCATAAATTTGTAATATTCATTATACTATCTCAGCGAATTATCTAGTAGACAGAAAAATAATAAAAGCAGCGCATGCGCCACTCACTCCCACACAATAAAATAGTGAAAATCATAACATGTAACATACTTAATAGCAACACTATTTACCATTGAATTTGCAATACTCATAGTTTTCTTAGCGAATTATCTAGTGGAAAGAAAAATAAGCAGCGCTTGCTCTGTCTATAATGAAAATGACTTTCTAGCTTTATCTTAATGTACTCAAAATGGAAAACAAATATCATATGAAACTAATTATCATAATCAACATCTACCCCCACCCCTCTTGCAATCCATAGGATTTACTCTAGACAATATGACGGGAATAAAAAAGTATCTTTTTCAGCGAAACCTTTGCTAAGCTGCTATCCTAATTTATAATGTTTAGCAGGTTAGATACGTGCACTTGAAAGGATTCGATAATTACAACCTGTTTAACTGAAGTATTAGCGATATATTTCCCTTTTGGAGAAAAATCACTATCAGAAATAAAAATAAATTTAAAACTCACATTTTGATCAACGGCTTGCATGTGAAGGACTGTAGGGGGCACACTAACTTCACTGGCATGGAGCGCAGGTCTTGAAGCCCCCGAAAACGCTTGATAGACGGTGGACGGAGCAGCAACGTCACAGCCATGTATAGGCAGGGTACACTGAGCAGTGATGTCATGACCTTGCAAAGATGGGGTGGCGGCTTGTGCAGGCAGAGCTGGTCTGGAAGGAGCTGAAGTTCTTGGCCAACGGCCATATTGGACAACTCCTGCACTCACAGGGGTTTACCAGTGGTTCTCGCCCTCTTGTTGGGTGGGGGACATTGCTCAAAATTGTCCTGAAAAAGAAATTAAATTATAGGTTTTCATGTAGCTATTGAAAAACTGGGAATTATGGGGTGGGAGAGGGGGTAAATTATCAAATTTAGACAGCTAGGTAGGCTAGAGACCCATCATATAACCTTCAAAATGTTATAATCTCTAGAAATAATTATAATTTAAATACACGCAGAATTAATCGTAAACGGTTGGGTTTTTACCACAGTAAAAAAATTTTACCACAGTAATTTGTGTTCTCAAACGACTTTAAACAACGCTTAGTGGAAATATTTTGATTTTCGGGGGATGGTGGTTTAATGAAAAAATGCCCCTAGATTAGGTTAGGTATTTAATATATGCTATGCTTTACCTTCCACACCCAATGTGCAAATGTATAGCCCAAATTTGTTTCTAAACTACCATATTTTATTGCATTAGCATTAAGCTAACTTTACTTTTTTCGTGTGTCGGATATAATGCATAAGTACCGTGTTTTTCTTCGGAAAAGCCTTTAGAACAGAATAATACAAAAAAAGAAGCCTTGTAGCTTCTTTAATGTTTGAAAAATCTTGTAAATTTTGTAGAAATTGTGTTTCTAAAAACCAGTGCTAATGAAAAACCGAGAATTATGGGGTGGGGGAGGGGGTAGATGGTCAAATTTAGAATTACGTAGGCCAAAAAATCAAAGCATAACTTTCGAAATTTTATAAGCTCAAGAAACAGGGGGCATTTAGATATATATAGACTTGATAACACAGTTCCAGCATATTGGCTTTAAATTAGATAAAAAAAAGATCTTTAACACACATCCTCAGCAAATAGGCATAAAATTTGCGACCAGAGGTAAAAATGCTAGCCAATTTACACTTAATATAGATTTCATGTAACCCCACTCCCCTAAATTAAAGGCTTTGCTTTCTAGACTTTTACTATCGAAGTTAAAAACCAAAGTTTTAACACTCCTCGCTGAGAATTTAGAAAAACTTTATTGAAAGAAAGTTATAGAATTAGATAATGGACACTAGTAAAACAAGAAAAAAGGAATAAAGGCTCTCGTTTTCCCGCAAGACATTTCAAGATATACCTAAAAATATGCACTCTAAAGAACGGTTAACATCCCCCCGCCTCTTACATAATTAATATGTCCTAAAAATATCTCTTTTAGGCATTAATTTGCAGACAATTTGTTCCCCTCTTTCAGACAATACAGATTTATGCAAAGCATTGAACCCTCACAAGCTTAATTAACAGCAATCTCTTTCCGCGCGAATGTTGTTTATGAAGCTCCCCTCTTGCTGGAGATTACAGCCTTAATCACACACTGTTTTGTCTAGACCGCAAAGAGAGCCAATTCTATTTTGATGATTTTAAACACATTATGGAAAATGGCACTTTTTGAGTAAAAGAATAACTTCAATTGAAAGAATTAAATGGTGACAAATGGTGGGAGGAGTGGGGGTTACGTAGTAAAAAAAAAGTATGTTTTGAAACAAAGTATAAAGATTCGTTTTTTTTTGGGGGGGGGGGCTATATCCTGAATTTGAATATATTGGAGGGGGTGGGGGACTACAAAAAATTATTTTATTTGGAAAAACCAAAGAAAATTTACGAAACAGAACTCAGATTATAAATTTGTGTAGCTAAAACTTCTAAATCCACAGTATTCGTTGTTTGCTCCACAATGTCTTGAAACGGTATGTTACTTTAACCTCAAAGCGTGATCATTATAAACAGAACCTCAAGGTGGAATTGTGATGCAAAAGAAACCTTACGTAAATCCATTGACCTAGAAACAGGCGTAAATGATCTTGTCCCGTTAGTAGATCAATAATATTGTCATGCTCGTTGGAGTGCGCTTGTGCATTTTCCCGTCAGTATTTTAAGTTCCTGATTGGCCTAGAAAGAGACACGTGATCTTGTATATTTCGTATTTGTAGCCCTCTGATTGGCTGAATCTTGTATAGTTCGAAATTAGAGAAGGGTTCCTACTCATATATTTTTCGTATGAAAGGGATACTCGTATAAACTTAATAGGGCTCATTTGATTGGATATTGAAAGTTCGAGCTCACTTTTTAATAGTCAAAAGCGATCCGAGGGCAGCTAGCCCCCCCCCCCACGCCTTCTTTTTCAAAACCCATCTGATGAAAATTTTGAGATATACATTTTGTTAAAAATAGTTCAAAGGTTGGATAAGAAAAAATCCGGTGTCAATAGAACCCGCCAGGGCACAGGGGAAGGCGTTCCAAGTTATGCCCTAAGGGCATGTATGGTTCTTATGAAAGGGATGCTCGTATAAACTTCATAGAGGACCCATTTAAATGGAAATGGAAAGCTCTAGTTCACTTTTTAAGAGTCAAGAGAGTTTAACTAGCCCCCCCCCACGCTCTTTTTTCCACCAAAACCCGTCTGCTATAAATTTTTAGATAGCCAGTGTTTTTGAAAATTTTCAAAAATTAGCAAGAGTCAGGGGGATAGGCGTTGTAAGTGTTGTCCTGGGGACGTATATGGTTCTTATGAAAGGGATATTTGTATAAACTTCAGAGGAGGATCATTTGAATGGAAGTTGAAAGTTCTAGTTCAATTTTTAAGAGTCAAAATATATCCGAGGGCAAAAAATATATCCAAGGGCAAAATATATCCGATAAATTTGTCATAATAGCCATTTGATTAAAAACAGTTCAAAGGTCAAATAAGAAACATTTCTGTGTCGACGGAACCCACCAGGGCCCGGACGCAGGCGTTATGAGTAATGCTCTAGGGGCATATATAGTTCAAATGGAAGATATTATAAACTTCGGAGAAGGCTCATTTGATTGGATATTGAAAGTTTTTGTTCACTTTTTAAGAGTCAAAAGAGATCGGAGGGTAACTAGCCCCCCCCTCATTCATACCCTAAATGCATCAGATACAAATTTTGAGGTAGACATTTTGGTAAAAATAGTTCGAAGTTCTGAAAACAAAATACTCCGGTGTCGATACAGCTCCACAGGGCCCGGAGGTAGGCGTTGTCAGTTGTGCCCTGGGGGCATATATAGTTGTTATGGAAGGGGTGCTCGTATAAACTTCCTAGAGGGCTCAAATGATTGGAAATTGAAAGTTGAAATTCCCTTTTTAAAAGTGATTGGAGGGCAGCTAGCCTCCCCCCACACTCTATTTATTTTTTTCCCAGAGGCACTTCATATAGAAGGCGTCGCCGTATACACTTCAAAGGGGACTCATTCGATTGGAAATCGAGAGTTCTAGTACCCTTTTTAAGAGTCAAAAGTGATAAGGGGTCAACTGTCCCCTGTAAGGGGGGGGGGGTCTTGTCAGGGTGATGACTCCATGCCCAAACTCATCCATGAGATCCGAGAACCCCTAAATAAGCCTCAATAGACGAAATGAACCAAGTGAGAGAGATATCTTGACAAAATCCTGATCATCGAAATAAAATATACAAGACAACACAGGTATAAGAAAAACTAAGATTTTATTATTGAAGAAGAGAACCTTTTAGTTAAAAATTAGTTCATTATAAATCAATATTCAATAATTATTATTCACAATCAAAGATCAATTCTTGTTCATATAATTGCTAGAAGTAAAGTTTATTATTATTAAAGGAAAGCAAGCATTATAACTAATATATTAAGACTAATATGTTCCTGATTAAAAGAATCTAATAATAATATTAAAGAATGGGATATATACCCATTTACTAGGATTTTAACATAATAAAATTAAGAAAGACCAAGGAACACATTAGACTTACATTCTACATGCACACGATAAGCTTGAGCAAAGCCCTAAACCCAACTGACTTCTATCGTCAGTGTCACGCTATAAAAAGATATATTCCCCCTCTATTTGTCAAACAAACGTAGCTAAATTCCATCCTTCTAAGAAAGGGTTTGTATTGCAAAATAAGGAATTTGTGTACAAGGAAAGGATTACAAAGATAAGTTTATTGGGTTCAATACCCCGAAAGGGCATTGGCTTAAGCCGGATTCATAGCAACTTGATATTAATTTTAAAATTAGGAGGACATTTCTTACAAATCAGACCTTGTAACATAAGCTTGAGTAAAGTTTTTAAAGTTATTATTGTGCTGATAAATTCAAAAAACCACAGAAGACTATTATGGTCGTCTCACTCAATTGCGCTGGCCTTTACAAGGATAAATCACGAGACAAGAAAACAGAGAAACACAGAATTAAATACATAATTGGTATACAGAAATAGAAAATCAATTGAATTTTAGGCTGCAACGCTATTGAATGAGTAAGTGACCAAGAAACGGTAAGACTATTAATAGACAGAAGATTATCAGCTGAAGGTAGCCTCTGTTCGCTAGCTTTTAATGATTTAATACTATTTTATCATTTGCGGTACTGGGTATATTTTCCTCACATCTCCTATCGTGCGTTATCGTGTCATTAAGTAACGTAGAAACTTTTTACAACACGATTCACTTTTCTTTTTTTCAAGCCCATTGAACAGAATAAGGACAACAAACGACTATCATTTTTGTTATAAATAAAAGGCTCAATTATTACATACATTGTTATATTAATTGGTGCTTAAAGGTTAATAGAAACTCAGTAACTAGGGAAGAATCACACATAACCCAAACATCAAGCTAAAACATAACCAAACCATCTATCACAACTAAATCCGTCACCGTCTTTCTAAGTACTAACTACATCTATTTCGTTGGGGCTAAGGGCAAAAGAAGAAAGCAAGAAAAGATCAATTCTAATGAATTGCAATTTTGTCGTTTCATTCCGTGACCATTTTACTCAGTTGACCAGTTCACTCTTAATTTGGAATCAAACTTCTCGTCTTATGAATTTGTGGTTTCCTAATAATATTGGAATCCTTTTGCTACAATAGCATAATTAACTAAATTAACTTATCCGTCAATTCCCAAACAAAAATGCAATTTAGTCATTTACTTTTTTTCTCAGAGGTTTAAAGAAATGTATATATGTATATGAATATTTTTTTTTATTTCTGTTTATTATTTACGCGGTACACAATTAAAAATTAACAACAAATTCCTTAATAACGAAGGCCTTATTTTCAAAAACACAAAACTGTCGAGTTTTCACAACGTTCTCTCGTAGCCGGTTTGGCTACTTAACAATAAATAATCATGAAATAATTTTAAGTTGCCTGGAATCATCACTCTAGACAAACTTATCAAAATAGATGGTTAAGAGCGCGCTTTTTGGTTGAGCCTAGAATGGTTATTCGGAGCATACTTTATTCTATACAGAACGTCATCAATATTTTAATAACAATAATAATAGGAACTAACCACGAAGAGACTATCAAATATCACATTGTTTTTTTTTCAAGATATAGCTAATAAAAATTAAAAATGAGGTAGACACTAGGATCACGGCGGCGTGGCCAATCCATATGGGTCCCTGGTTCACACTAGGACTGTGGGGTTAGTATCCACTTGTAACCTGGCGGGCTTATCATATATGGAGCTCCTCTTTTGAGCACGGTTGTCTTTTGACACATCCGGCTCTTTCAATAAATCATTATTAAGTCTCGTCTCGGGATCCCGTAATTGTCCGTGGTTTAATTCCTCAGCTTGCAGACCTAAGTAATCTACATTAGGATTACTAATAAAAAAAAATGCCCGCTGCTAAAATTTCTAGTTCGTTAAGAACCGGATATAAGGTCTGACTGCTGTCTATTATCTCTCGACTTGGCCTCGATAAAATATTAAGTATTATCTTAATCTCAGGAATATGTTTCATGCGTATATAAAGGATTATCCACAATAAGTAATGATATCGGGTACATCTTTCTAGAGACATCCTGATCTTTACATAAATATTTAAATTTTTAGCATCCGCATAAATATTTCACAATCTTCTCCAAATAATACTGAATCTGAGAGCTCTTCAAAGTTTTATATAAGCCATATGGCTCCCTAACGATAGAAGACTTCTTGGAAAATGGTTTAAAGAGAACTATTAAAAAAAAAAAAAACGACTCCCATCCTTCCGTCATCCTTTTCATGACAAAGAACAGCCCCGGCTCCATTTTCAGAAGAGTCAACAAATAATTTAAAAATAGGAATATTTTCAGGCCCTTCTGTTCTTCTATAGCAACCAATTTGGATACTTGAGGTCTAATTTTGTCAGGCGACACGATATATCTTAATGCTGGAATAGGTTCTTTAAAACTTGTGATTTAGAAGCTAATAACTAATTGTTGTGAGTTTTTAAACGCCTGAAAAATATCTTGACATGAAATAAACGCTCATTAGGTTAGGTTTTATTTAGTAAATATATCATAAAAAAAATGAAAATGAAGGAACGGTTACTTTCTAGAAATAATTTATCCATGAAGCTAGCAAAAGCTTTTGGCCCAAATACACTTCCTTGTGGTATTCTTGTGTAGCAATGGCTGCGGCCAGTTAAAGGTGATAAAAAAAAAAAGAATTTTTGGTATCTTTCATCAATGGAAATTTGAAAAAAAACACTTCGCAGGTCAAATTCACTATAGAACACTCCTTTTGACAAATTTTGTAAAATGTAAGAAGTTCAAGGAATTAGGAATGCTGTATTCCATGTTATTATTAACTGTACGTAAATTAACTGGAATTGGAGCATTTTCTCTGTTAAGAGCCTTATTTTTACTGACAGAATGTTTCCTTATAAGGAAAAGAGGAGAAGGAAAAGGATATGCCCTTTCCTCTACTATATTGGATTCCAGCATAGTTTATATATGTTCTTTTAGCACAAAGCCATTTAATGAGGGATTCTAAACTGCTTAGGTAGTTTAAATTATGTTTCAAGTGGTACATCAAGGCTTAAAAACCGTAAGGCTTAAAAATACATTGGTCATACGATTCTTTAGAAAATCAATTGTCACTATTTAAGAGCAATTGAACTAGCTCTCGGAAAACAATTATTTTTGTACGTTTAAAGGTTAAACGTAGAAAGAAATTCTTCATATTCTGGTTTTGGAACAATAATTAAACTATCGCCATCAATAATTTAGATATTTTCTGTAGTAACTAGCTTACAATCTACACTTTTTAAATGCTCTAGGGTCAATAGGTATATCAGAAATCACTAATACACCCCTATATGCTAATCCATCATTAAGCCTGCTTAATCCTTAGCCTTGGTTCAAAATTCTAACTTCCTTTCACGAAAGCATAAGGGACTGTCTAGTCCTTCCATATTTTTGAACTCTAGGATTACGGCGAAAGGCAATTGTCAACTACCAAAAATCCCCGAAAAGACTAAGTGTCCTATTTTACAATCTATCATTTTGAAATATTTTTGTAATATCTGTGCAATCCTTTTTTTTTGCGAATAAATCTTCTGATACTCTCATGTAATTTTTGTTCAAAGGCCTGTTATTTAAATAAATCACTACCTGAAAGGAGGCATGCCCTCCCCGGAACATTTTTAAATAAAGAAGAGTAGCTCTCAAATTCTGCATTAAAACGCATTAAAAAATCCTACGACTGGCTCATTATTTTCATGTCTAACTTGCATAATATGTTAAATGTTTTCGGTCGGTGAAATTTTATTAAGAAAAGCAGAGCACAGGGATTCTTTTAGCCCAGAAAAATGTGTAGCGGTCACATATTTTTCTAAATACAAGCTATACGGTTCATCAGACATTAAGGAAGCGTACCTCTCAATCATAAACTGATTCTACTAATCCCATTAATCTACAAACTCTCCGAAGATATTTAACCCAACTAGAAATTTGTTGTGGTTTAATGAACTTCTTTTTATAATGGACAATGGATAATACTATAAGCTACATTTTGGAATACTGGAGCTGGCGTAGCTCCCGTATTAAGATTATAAGCTTGCCCAAGGGCTGAGGCTTCCGGTTTATCACTTTCCCGAGATAGGGACATTACTTAAGGAGAAATTAATTATGGCTTACCAAACTTAAGCAATCAACTAATCCTGTTTGAGTGAACTGGAACTGAGAAAAAGGCAACTATCTATGGTCCAACAGCCAACAATTTCTTTACGAGGGTACCAAATTAAGCAATACCCAAATATTATTTGACTCTTTTTATTATTGCGGTTAGTCTTATTTTTATAAATCTAAAAAAAGCATAAACGTACAGGCAAGCAGTGAAGACGAAGAAAAATTAAAGGGATTCAATTAATTATGGTAATTTAAGTATTAAAAATCTAGAAAAAGGATTTACAATCAAGATTCTGCTCACTCAAGATTAAGCGTAGTATTAAAAAGCGGCGCTTTTAATGCAATAGAAGCGCCTAGCGTTTCAGCTGACCCCAATTTGGAAGGGGGGGGGGTTCTTCGAAGGTTGTTTACACCATGCCCCAACACATCCCTGAGACCCGAGAACCCCTAAATAAGCCTCAATAGACGAAATGAACCAAGTGAGAGAGATATCTTGACAAAATCCTGATCATCGTGATAAAATATACAAGACAACACAGGTATAAGAAAAACTAAGATTTTATTATTAAAGAAGAGAACCTTTTAGTTAAAAATTAGTTCATTATAAATCAATATTCAATAATTATTATTCACAATCAAAGATCAATTCTTGTTCATATAATTGCTAGAAGTAAAGTTTATTATTATTAAAGGAAAGCAAGCATTATAACTAATATATTAAGACTAATATGTTCCTGCTTAAAAGAATTTAATAATAATATTAAAGAATGGGATATATACCCATTTACTAGGATTTTAACATAATAGAATTAAGAAAGAGCAAGGAACACATTAGACTTACATTCTACATGCATACGAGAAGCTTGAGCAAAGCCAAAAACCCAACTGACTTCTATCGTCAGCGTCACACTATAAAAAGATATGTTCCCCCTCTATTTGTCAAACAAACGTAGCTAAATTCCATCCTTCTAAGAAAGGGTTTGTATTGCAAAATAAGGAATTTGTATACAGGGAAAGGATTACAAAGATAAGTTTATTGGGTTCAATACCCTGAAAGGGCATTGGCTTAGGCCGGATTCATAGCAACTTGATATTAATTTTAAAATTAGGAGGACATTTCTTACAGACTTCATTAATTTTGTTGGGAGGGGGTTTTATCCCACCGCTGCCACCTTTTTGTAAACCAGTTTAAACAGAGTCTGTATGATTAGTAAGAGCTAGAGTAGCGTGCAGACATCAAACTCTGCTGGTTAATAAATATATAAGGAAGATAAATAAATATAAGAAGAAGTGCTAAAAATAACCAGTACCTAAGACTTGAGATAAAATGAACACAACACAAGGGTTAAAAAAGAGCAAAGGTTTTATTTTGAAGAGAATTATGGTTTTTGGTTTTAAACGTATCGTCTTAAAAGAAAATCAAAAGAGATTTATAACTTGTAATATAAGTACAATGTTTGCATAATCTTCATACTGAAATAAGAGTTTTGTGATATTAAAATAAACTAACTAATAACTAATATGTGAGAAAACAAAATGTTCCTTATTATTTAAATTATTACAGCGAGACTCAATTTCACGCTGTAGAGAGAGGAAAAAAAGGAGAAAAATTGCATTTTGAAACTCAAAGGAACAATTTATTTGTAGTCACATCTTAAGCCAAGCAACTAACACCAGCAAGCTCCCAAAACCGACTACTCTTTCCAAATCCTTCCCCTGCCTCGTCTACAATCTTGTTTTTCACTTGGTACTTGTTATGATACAAATCATACAAACAAAACACTTCCAAGGTGATTCCAAGAAGAGATTTGTCCCTTAGTAAACAACCCCGATTAAATTTATACATGTAATAACAAGAAATTCTTACAGCTTGAGATAAAGCAGGTAGCGGGTTGCGCATCGACAGGACGTAATTACAGAATTTGAGACATAGTTCGTTAACTTTACGAGTAAGTGCGGCACTTGATTCCCCTTAGACAACTGGTGCTTCAACAGGCTCGTACAGCACGAAATACTAAGAAAGTAAGCTAAAACGTCGTTGTTAAAACAAAAGTCCGCACCAGTTTTTGCAATATCCCTCCGAACATTCCTATATAAAAAGTTCAAGACCGTAGACAATACAAGCAGCTGACTCTCCATTGTCTGTGCTATAAAACAGTTGAAAAAACCCTTGGGACCTGCTGGTACCCCAAACGCCTTTCCTCAGCAGTTCAAGGATCAATACCGGACTGGTACCGATGGGGCATTCGTGTTTGTTCCTTGTCTGTTCTGCACAGGCTGTTAATGAATTAGCGACTATTTGGCTAATAAATTATTTTCTAAATTTCAAACTAGAAAATCTTTTACACAAAAACGTCGGAACTGTTGGTGCTACCGTTTGAGTATGGGCGTAACTTAGAGCTTAGCCCCGAAAAAGAAAATATCCTTTGTCTGGGATGTGCAGTCGTCGCACACTGAATGAAGACCATGCCAACGTCATCTACAACAGTTTTCAATTTTGTGGGCTTGAAAACTTGGGTCTATAAAATGACGCTGAGACGATAAATAAAACAATGTAAATTATTTTCAAGGGCAAGATTATAATTTTCTGATAATTTTAGTGTAGAATACCACACAGAAACAACTCTGTCAAACTTAGTAAATTTATCAATCCTTTGAATCAGTATTTGCGGAGAAAGGACACTGGGAATACCGATTCTTGCTTGCAACTATAGAGTGTGATTGGGGCCCGATTACTAACACCTGTTGAGGTGCTGGTGACGCTAATTTAGAAATCCTTCCTTTTTTCTCACCCACCAGGCTGAGAAGAGGATCTAGTCCTCAAAACCGTTATTAAGATAATAACTCTTACTTATTCAAAAATTATGTTAAGATCTAAATCCTTTTTAAGACCCTTTTAGGGGTTAAGGTACTTATTAAGGCTTTATTCAAATTTGAAATTTTTTTAAAATTTGATGAAAGCGAAAATTTCTTGTACAGACCAAAGAGCCCAAATATGGGATTTTCACGTTTACCTTACAAGAGCACGAGATGCTCCATGTTCGATCTCAAGTCTAATATTACCTGACCCCTATAAAGTTTATTTTTAGGGCTACAAAATTTATGTTTTATATCTTATTTATGTTATTGAATAGGCTAGAAAAACATTTTCATCTTGTGCTACAAAAATACAGACAATTTGAAGATTATAGAAGACTTTTTCTCCGTAACTCGATCTTCATTAGAAAAAAAAAATTGTCTCTTGCTGTCACCGAACCACAAACGTCTCATGGTGATTTAATAATTATCGGGATATTACTGCCGATCTAAAACACAGTTGAATATTTCAGTTTCAATTTATTCAATCAAAATAATTTTTATTATCTTCAATTAAAAAATTTGTATCCCTTTTTTGACTTCCAAGAAAACTAAAATAAAAATTATAATCAAGCTCAGAAAAATTAAGATGTTTTCCTTGAGCATGTTCGGAGGATGGTATATGGTAGCTGGTTATGTCGTAATTAGGAGCTATAAAACAACTGATATTGTAAATAGCAGTAAGGTGATAATACTGAAAATCATATTTCTGTTTTAGAAAGTGGACGAATCTTTAGTAACTCTGAACATTACACAAAGCTGTTTTAATATAATTAATTAAAAAAACTATTACCACAAAAGAAGTTTTTCAAAGAATAGTGAAGGACTCCATTAAACAAAAATGAGCAAAATTAAAATCAAATAATCTACCAGACGTGATACTACCACAAATCAGCATTGATAAATAAATGAAACCCAAAACGAAAATTACAATAAATAACCAAGTCAAACTCAAAACGAGCAGAAATTAACATATTTTGGGATCAAAACCCCGGTGCCTTCCAAGGGCCAGAACGGAATTTGCACTTTACTGAAAAAATATAAATGTTTCTACTTTTATAACTTTAATAAATCAAATAATATTAACATTTTGATTACTAAATATCAGTATGTGTATGTTAAACTGACAATGCGCATTCATTTGTATTTTTTTTCAGTAAAGCGCAAATTATATTTTTGCCTTGGAAAGGCATAGTCGTTTTGAGTTTGACTCGGTTATTTATTTTAATTTCTGTTGGTTTTATGTTTAGTGCATTTATAGATGCTGATTTATGGTAGTTCCACGCTTGGTAGATTATTCGATTTTAATTTTACTAATTTTTGTTTAGTGGAGTTCCTTACTTCTCTTTGAAAAACTTATTTTGCGGAAAAAGTTTTTTCAATTAATTTCTGTTCGTTTTATAGAAGAT
>NC_142810.1:1341131-1411803 GCF_049724085.1 Artemia sp. Qi Xiang Cuo
GAGATACTCATAAAAAAAATCTTGAGAGTCAATTTAACAAAAAAAAACATGTTAAGGTGTCGGACTTTCCCCGATTCACCCTATATATTGGCACATTGGGGGTGAAGGTGGGGGGAGGGGTAAAGTTCATGGTAAATTTGCATTGGGCCATATAATTTAGCTAGGATGAAAGTGAAAACATCATTTGATGGTGCCTTTAAGGGCTCAAGATACAATTAGCCTCAGAAGCAATTATTGAATTATGAAAAAGCATATAAAAAGGCATTAAATGAGGCTTTCACTTTCATCCTAGCTAAATTATATAACCAACTACAAATTTACTGTTCTTTTTATGTTCTTTTCAATAATCATTTTGTGTACCAATCTCCTAAATTTCAATAATTCCATCAAAATTGAGTGGTTAAACTTATAACAAGTGGTTTTCACAATTCCCCTGGAAATAAATCATCCAACTATTTTAACAAGAAATACATGATGCATAACAAGATAATAGACAAAAAAAAAATGATTTAAGACTAGATGAGACAATTTTCCTCTCAGAAAATTGACCCTGCAGGCAATTCATCTTCTGCAGAAAATTTTTCCTCTGAAAATATCCCCTCACAACATATAAAATCCCCACCTCTCTGATAATTCTCCCCCTGGAAAATATTCCCTGCATATAAAATAAATATAAGAGTAGAGTTGCAGCAAAACCAGTGACTATCATCCTGGGTTCTAGTTTAGAGTTCGAATTGCATTGGGAAAGTGGCATTTTTCCTAGTTAATAAAAGCTTATTTTCTGCAATTTTAGTATGCCATTATTTTTCAAATTAAATGAAAGTATTTGAGCTTTCATTGCCTCCTGTTCTAGAAAACAAAGAGAGGAAAACAACCCATTCTTAACCATCTCTATTTTTGGAGATTCTGAACTAGCTGCAAAATATACCACTGGGATCCAGTTTAGACTCCAAATCCGTAAAGACATTTCAAAAGAGGATAGAGAAAAGTGTAGAGCTCTAGTAACAGAGCTGTAGGGCTGGATATCTAAGGACAAAAAACAATCTTGTCATAAGAGGAGAAAAAATTGTCCAAAAAAACTTGTAGCATGTGGAGTAATTTGTAGCAATGCTCCATCTTCTACTTATATTGTATTTAGTAACCATAGTTTATCCTCTGAAAGTAAAGACTGTTCATCTGTGAGTGTTGTTGATATAAATAATGGTATGCAAAGTGATTAAATATCTAGTTTGGAATCAGCAACATTTGTTACTGCTGAATCTCTTTCAAGTAGTAATAATGTTTCATCCCTTCCATTTGAGTTGATGTGTAGTGACAACAGTGTCTCAGAACCAAGCAGAGCAGATGAGGATGAAAAAGATTATATACAAAAACGTGGGGAATTTTTATTACTGGTAGCCAATGTTAATCAGTTAACCAATAAGATCGAGGAAGTAAAAACCCTTGTAACAAATAAGGGATATGATTTGGTGATGTTAGAGGTGAGTTCTAATAATAGTAATACTTGATTGTAGGATAGTTATATCTGTATTCCTGGATAGCATGTAATATCAAACTTGAGTTCAAGTAATTGCAGAAGGGGTGTATTGGTAATAGTTAGAGCAGAATATAATGTTAAAGTGGTACATACTCCCTCTATTAATGATTATGTTGAGTTGGTCTACTTTGATCTAAAGGTTTCATATAACCCTGGTATTGCAAGACTTACTTGTATTTACAGAAGCTCTACAGCTCCATCTAAAATTGTTAGAGAACAAGCCATAGCATATCATTTTTGAACAATCAGTGCATCAAATAAAGGTAATTTGCTAATAGTGGGATGTAGTTGATGTTTATTCAGTCACATCATCAAGTATGGAGCATGTAACAGCTCCAATGGATCTTAATTTACTCTGAATTGCAAATTTAGGTAATTAAGGTAATTATGAGGATATCTCCTTTTCCATGAACTAAATCTTTGAGATAAAAAAACTCAATTATGCAGTTTTACTTTTAATGTTGGCTAGAAGTTAAATTTTAAACATACCTTAATTGGTACTTTGGAGCAAAATCAAGGTCCATACTGGATCTTTTGTGCTATACTTCGTTTACAGTTAGATAAAGAGACAGCCTTTAAATCTTAGCATCTTCTTTATTAAAAAAAAACAACTAATCATGTTTCAAATGCTTTGATTGCTGAAGAAGTTTAACTAATGTGTTTAACTGCATCAAGACACAATCAGCATTCTTTTATTTGAAGGAGTCACTGCAGCTTTTGTATTTTTAGGGACTTTGTGCTTCTACTCACCCCCTGTAAAACTGGAGTATTCTATCCAAGTGTTAATGCTAGTAGTGTAAATTTGATAAGTAATATTTACTTGATTCACAGGCTCTATTATGGACTTACCTCAAATTTCAGTGGCTGAAGATGTCACCCCTTCTGAAGTTTGTGCTGTTAAGAATGGTAAGTTATTCAATGAAATTTATAGTAACATAATAAAATTAAAGCTACATTTGCTTTAGTAAATAATGTCTTGTGATCTCTTGTTTCTTAAATATTGTTCAGGGAAAGAGTTACAAATAAATATGAAACTGCCTATACTCTTGTATTAAACCCTAATGAGCTAAGGTAGTTTAAAGTGTTTTCTCACACAAGTCAAATAAAATATGATAATATTAAATTTATTATTGTTTTTTGGTTAAGTCATCATAAAATCTGTAGTAATAAATTTAAATTTATTTAATTATGTAATGAAAAAAAAATTGCAAACAAAAGTGATTGTTATTAGTTTTTAGACTAAATACTTATATTAATTATCAAATTATATTCATATTAATTATTATTTTATAATTTTGTATAAAAATTTTTATTTATGTATTTTTTAACTAGACGAACCAAACATAAGAAAACAACACAATTATATGGTAGCCACAAGTAAAAGATGCAGAACCTTTCTAAAATATGTTAAAGGATGCTTTGTTAAAATTGAACAGCAATGTTTTAATGCAATTTTATAAAAATATCTTAATCATCAAAATATATCAAAATATGTAGAATTTTCAACCTCAATTTACATTGTATTTGGCTATATTATTCTGTTTTTAGTTTATTTTTTTAAAAGCTGTATCTAGGAAGGGGGGGGGGGTTAAACCCCTCCCTCTCCCCCCTGAAATGTTTTTTCTTACTTAAACGCGTAGTAAAAACACATGTAAGCCATTTTTGATGCATTTTTTAAGTTTTTGTAACCCCCCTCCCCTCCCTCCAATTAAAAATCCTGAATACTGTCCTGATTGTGAGTTTAGATATTTGTAATTGGCTTAGTTATACTTAAAAACAAATACAATCAACTTAAATAGTAGATTCGAATACAAGATTCAGAACCTTTCTAAAATGTGTTAAAGGATGCTTTGTTAAAATTAAAACTCAAGAAACAGTTGCAGTATAAATGTTAACAGTGAAAAAAAATGCAGTGTTTTTTAACCAGAATAAAAAAATTAAATAAATATTTAATATTTTACTCTTCATAACTTCAATACCTCCAAAGTTATCAACACTCAGAAATACATATCAGAATATATTAAATTGCCAATTCACATTCATGGTTTTTTTCCTTTAATATGAGTTCTGATTGGGATATAATTTATTTTGATGTTATGAGAAATAAAAACATAGCTCAAAGTAAAAATTGTTTTTAATAAAGTGTAAATTATGTTCTGGTCCTTAGAAGGCCCATATGTCCTTAGCCCTACTCCTCTTTGTGGTAGTTTCTCCTCGTTTTGAGTTTCACTTGGTTATCCATTTTAATTTAGTTTATTTGTAGTCAGTGATTTATGGTAGTTCTATACTTAAGAAATTATTGACCTTTTTTTGTGCTCATCTTTGGAATAATGTTACCCTTTACTTTTCTTTGAAAATGTTTTAAAATTAATTATAAAATGAAAAACAAACGGATTTGTTAAGAAAGCTTTCCTGTTGTCTTATGTCCCTTTTATTCATGTTTTGTTTTTAGAAGTTGAAGATGCTTTACCTAGTGAGAGTGAGGAGCTCTTTGATACTTCGAACATTTGTTTGTCTCCTAAGCTTGAAGCTGTTTCTGTGACTACTTTCCCCAGCATTGCAGGATCATTTAAATCAGAAGCTGACACCCAGGAATTGGAACCCACCAGTTTTGACAGTGAAGGTATGTTCCAAACATTTGGTTTGTAGAATCATGTGTATCATGAACATTTCATAAAAGAAAACAAGGGTAGATGAACTACATTTTAGCATTTTGAACTTATCTGACTCTTAACAAATCTTTATCTTGACTTTTCTCTTATCTTATTCCAGTATGCAGGCAATTGCTAAACCGGTTTTGAAGTTTAACAACATCTCTCAAAGTGTTTATTGAAAGGTGGCTGGTTAGTTATATATATCTGGAAGCCAGAGAATACAGCTTAGAACTATACTTTTTATATTTCTTTCTCAATTAAGATTTAAATCGATTTATTATTTTCCTGAACTAACATGAAGAATTAAGTTTTTGAAACAAGCAGAAAAGGGATTGATATTGTGTTGATCAGAATTTTTTACTTTAGAACATTAATTTATTAAAAATGCTAGATTTGTACAAATTTCAGAATTCATTCTGTGCCAGTGAATTGAAAAGATTTTAGTTTGCATGTCAAATGATGTGTTTTGCAATATAAAACTAGAGGTGCATAACAAGTCCTATTGGGCTTCCATAATAGAGACAAAAGTCAGTTTTTGTGTTAGATATGAAATTCTATTGTGATCCACGGGGTATACATCCTCCTAGAATTAGAAATATACTTCTTTTGGGGTTTTTGAAAACCAGATTTTTCTAGTAGCCTACTTTTTATTGACAAAAATTGAAAGAAGACAAAAAACAAAGAGCTGAGGCCATTACAGTGCAAACATAATTCAAACCAAAGTTTAAACTACATCAATCATTTTCAAGTCCCCACGCCCGTATTTGCTCTTCTGAAAATTTACAATTATGGAGATACGTTCTTTTGGTAACCGACTGACGATATGGTGTGTGTGGCACTTTACCAAAAACAATTGCTCTTGCGTTTAAGTATTTGGTGAGTAATGGAAACCTCTACTATATCTACCTCTAACGGCAACTACTAACTATTTCGTGTAATGTGTTTACAGATTCCCTTAATCCCTTAGATCTATAACTTATTTATAGAACAAAAAACAAAGAGCTGAGGCCATTACAGTGCAAACATAATTCAAACCAAAGTTTAAACTAAATCAATCATTTTGAAGTCCCCACGCCCGTATTTGCTCTTCTGAAAATTTACAATTATGGCGATACGTCCTTTTGGTAACCGACTGACGATATGCTGTGTGTGGTACTTTACCAAAAATAATTCCACTCGCGTTCAAGTATTTGGTGAGTGATGGAAACCTCTACTATATCTACCTCTAACAGTAACTACTAACTATTTTCGTTTAATGTGTTTACAGATTCCCTTAATCCCTTAGTTCTGTAATTTATTTATAGAACTAATCCTCCCACTCCAGAAAGAGACGGAAGGTCCTATTGGGATTTAACAATAGAGAAAAAAGTCAGTTTTTGTGTTAGATATGAAATTCAATGGAGATCCCGGGGGCATAAATCGTCTTAAATTTAGAAAAATGCCTCTTTTGGGTCTTTTAAAAAATAGATTTCAAGTATTTTTTTTTAACAAAAAATTGAAAGATTTACTAGGTCCCCCTTCCCATGTTTTGGTTTGGTTTTTACTCTTTAAAACAAATTAGATTTACGTTTCCTAGGCACCGTAAAGTGTTGTAGCAACCTCTTTAGGCCAGGAATCCGAGGAAGGAATTAAAGAAATTATATGCAGAAATTGAAATCAGTTGCATTTATCTTTTTGTGTCTGCCCCACATCCTGAAAGATATTTAGAATTGAAAAAAAAAACAGATTAAAAAAATTTATATGTTTAATTTGTAAAAATTTATATAATTTTACTTGTATAAATTATTTAATTACAAAGTTACGGGTTTAAATATCTATATTTAAATAGAATGTGTAATATCTATAATATCAAAAAATAACATAGCGTGTTTAATTATCTATCCCAAGCTTTCAGGATCATGTTGCTTCAAGCACTCTTTCCTCAAATACTTACAAAACTATTGTATTGTGATTTAATATTTTATATATTGTATTGTCATTTTATCTACAACTATATGTATATAAGACAAATTTTTTCGCCCTCAAATAAATCAAAGAAAATGCAGAAACTATATTTGTCTTAGCCTAAAATGCACATCAGGAATCACTATTAGGTAGGCAGACTAGGAAAAGTTGCAATGCTGGTTTTAATATGTTGTTACTGGGTACTAGTAGTATGCATATGCAAAGTCTCTCCTTTTATGGAATTAATTTTAGAAACTTTTTCCTCAAGACAAGTTTTTCAAAGAAAAGTAAAGAGCTCCATTAAGCCAAGAATGAGTAAAAATAAAGTCAAATAATCTTCCAAGCATAATACTACCATTAATCACTATCAATAAATAAATGAAAATAAAAACGAACAGAAATAACAAAAATAGTTGAGTCAAACTTAAAACGAGTAAAAATTTACATGAGTAGGGCTGATAACCCTTATGCCTTTTCAAGACCAGTTCACAATTTGTGCTTTACTGAAAAAAACAAACAAACAAATGACCGTGGATTGTCAGTTAAATTGACATATACTGACATTTATTTGTTAAGGTTTTGATAATTTTTCAATTATTAAAGTAAGAAAGGTGAAAATATTTCGAACGTATTTTGTTTCAAGTAAAGCGTAAATTGTCTTCTGGTCTTTTTCTGGCAAAGTGTGAAGGTTGTGGGAGATTGTCCTCCACAAAGACGTAATTTCCATACCTTTCAATTACGGTGAACAAAATAACTTTTTAGCCATCTCAAAATTTCAATCAGATCCATTTCGGGAAAATTTGAGGTTTCGGGAGGGGATATCCACCCTCTGATCACTTTGAACCTTAAAAAGGGCATTAGAACTTCTGATTACCAATCCAATGAGCCCCCTCCGAAGTTTAAACGATCATCCTTTCTATTTATTTACCTTTTATGCCCCCTGGGGATAACTTACAACACTTGCCCTGAGGTGAGGTTGTCATCCTCAAAGACATTATTTATGAACCTCTCAATAAGATTGAACAAAATAGCTTTATAAAAATTTGGATTGGATGGGTTTGGTGAAATGGTGGGCGTGGGAGGGGGGTTAGTTTCCCTCCAATCACTTTTGACTTTTAAAAAGGGCACTAGCCCTTTCAATTCCCAATCGAATGAGCTCTTTTCAAAGTTTCTGAGACAACAAATGGGCCATCTCAAAATTTCTATCAGATGCATTTCGGGAAAACCTAAGGTGTGGGGGGGGATCCTCCTCCCGATCACTCTGGATCTTAAAAAGGGGACTAGAACTTCTGATTACATATCCAATAAGCACCTTCCGAAGTTTATACGATCACCTTTTATATATATACCTTATTTGCAGCCTGGGCATAACTTACAACCCTTGCCTCGAGGGCTGTAGGGGGGGGGCAGTCATCCTGAAAGATATAATTTCTGGACCTTTTAACTGTGTTGAACAAAATGGCTATCCCAAAATTTTGATTGGATGAGTTTGAGGAAATGGTGGGCTTGGGAGGGGGGTTAGTTGCTTTCCAGTCACTTCTGACTATTAAAAAGAGCACTAGCTCATTCAATTTCCAATTGAATGAGCTGCTTTTGAAGTTTCTATGACAACAAATGGCCATCTCAAAGTTTCTATTAAATTCATTTTAGGAAAATACGAGGTGTGGGGGGGGGGGTATCCACCCTCTGATCTCTCTGAATCTTATAAAGGACACTAGAACATCTGATTTTCAATCCAATGAGCCCATTCCAGAGTTTAAACGAATACCCTTTCTATATATACCTTATATCCCCCCAGGGTATAACTTATAACCCTTGCTTTGAGGGCTTTGGGGGGGTTGTCATCCTCAAAGACATAATTTCCGGACCTTTCAACTACGTTGAACAAAATGGCTATATAAAAATTTCGACTGAATGTGTGGGGAAATGGTGGGTATGGGAGGGGGTTAGTTGCCAATCACTTTCGACTATTAAAAAGTGCACTAGCAGTTTGGATTTGCAATCGAATGATCCCTTTTCGTAGTTTCTACGACAAGTCCTTCGATACGAAGTGCCCTGGCCTAAGACCAAAAAAAAAAAAAAAAAAAAACCTTGTGCCCACATCGCTCTTTACTTAGGCAGCGCTATTCTGCTGCCCAAGATTACTTCCACCTAAAACCTTAATATGATTGGACTAATATAATTTTTTTTTAATCTCTTTGAGTTTGTTCATACCTTACAGAAAACTTATGCTTTAGTTAAACCATTAAACTAAAATCAATTTTCAACGTTATCAAATACTTTGGTTTTTGTTGTTGTATATGGGCGTTAAAAATAGCTTTGGTTAATCTAAAAATAATAAATTAATATTTGTCAAATAAAATGTTTTATTAAATAAAGGAATTTTAATGTAGGCTACTGCTATGGCTGAATCAAAACAGATAAAAGAAGAGATCAATTTTTTTTTCGTAATTTATCTGCTGTTGTCTAGCTAAAAAATTCGGCAAATAAGAACACACTCCTCTAAGTTTCTCTGCTTGGAACAAACAATGTCTTATAGATCTTGTTCAGTTGATCTATAGTTTGATTAATTGCAAATTCAAATTTTCTGTTCTTTTTTTTCTTAACAGATGAACGCTTTTTAAATTATTTCAAATTTAAAATTGGTGAAAAAGGTGGTAATTACCAAAATTTATTGATGCAATCTTTCGACAATCAGTCTTGAGTTTGTTCAAGGCTCCTGTTTTACATTTTACTATCTTTTAAATTTTGCTATTTATTTTTGTCATCTATTTGTGGTTTTAAGAGCCTCTTTGTTTCTGAGTAATTTGTTGAGATTGTATTTTTTTTAGTATTTTAGGATTTTTTTACCTTGTTATTTTTATTTGTTGTTGTAGGTGTTGAAGGTCCTTCAATAAGTGCTGCCGAAACCCTAATGGACACCTCAAATTCTTCTCTATCACCAGGACATCAAATTCTCTCTGAGGGTGTTTCACCCAGGATTTCCACATCACTTCTAGAATTTGACTCCCAGGAAGTGGGAATCGATGACGAAGGTATAATTAAACGAATAATGTTTCTGAATTATTTTTTAATAAGAAAAACAATTTTTTTTTTGCTAAGATAAAGCATGAAACATTACATAAAGCTTTAAATAGCGTTATTGAAAGATTTTACTTCCATAAAAAGTATTACTAAAAGCGTTTTTTTTTTTTTTTTTTTTTTTTTTTTTTTTTTTTTTTTAATAAACAAGGGTTTATTCATCAACCAAAAATAACAAAATCCAGAAGCTAAGCTTGTAAAGTAGATCACTACCCCAACTAGGCCTAAAAAAAATAAATAAAAATGAAAAAAAACCTATCACATAAAAATAACTAAATAAGCGACTATACCACCCCAACTCAAAAATATCTCATCAATTATCAATATTCAACATATTTATCCTTGTCCTTCTCAATCCAACAACCAAACACAAAAAAAAAAAAAAAATAAATAAAACATTAGCAAACTAAAGGCAAAAGGGACCGGAGAACTGACTCACTCACTCCCATATTCCCTATAAAAATTTTCTTTTAACAGACTTCTAAATTCAGAAAGATCCGTTACCTTCTTTATCTCTTCTGGCAGACTATTCCAAGCACGAGGGCTAACATGGTGGATACAAAACATTGACCTAGTTGTCACAGGCTTAGGTAGTCTGAATTCATTCGAAAGTCTTAAACTATAAGAATGAAAACTAGAAACAGGCAGTAAAAAATCTTGAAAGCAGATTGGTAGCATTTTATTCTGATGTTTAAACATAAAAAGAGCTTTATAAAACTTAATCAATCCAAATAGTGGAACAATATGTAGTTCAGCATACCTTACTCTAACCGAGGAACGCTTATCATCTCCAGTAAGTACTCTTACAGCTTTATTCTGTAATACTCTAATCTGCGATAAATGACCCACAAACGTTGAAGACCAAGCCAATATACGATAAATCAAATACGGATGAATAAGGAAGAAATAAAGCATTCTGAGAACCAGTCTAGGGAAAGTACGCTTTAGCTTCCTTATAATTCCCAAATTTCGGGCAACTCTAGCTGCAATTTCATTGATATAGTTTTTGAAACTCAAGCACTCATCAACTATCACTCCAAGAAACTTCACTGCTCTGACACGTTCTATAGCATTCCCATCAAGTTCTAGTTTCTCTATCCAGGGATAGTAATTTACACTTCTCCCGTAAATCACTAATTGACTTTTCTTATGGTTTAATTTAAGTTTATTAACTCTCATCCATTTCTCTATTTGTTCCATTCCCTTTTTCAGAACTAGTAGAAGTTCTCTTTCTGTCCTCGCAGCAACTGTAAAATGTGTATCGTCAGCAAAACTAGGAACTATAATTCTGTTACCGCGATCCCCTTTATCCGAAATATTTATATCTTCAATGCACCGGTAAATATCATTTATATAAATCAAAAATAAAAGAGGTCCCAAAACTGACCCTTAAGGAACGCCAGCCTTGACTCTCTCTGGGCTAGAGGCCTCACTTTCGATTTGAACAATCTGCATACATTCACTCAGGAATGATCTAATAAGTTCCCAAGAATTTTCCACGGATACCACAATTATCTAACTTCTTTACCAAAATTTCATAATCCACACATTCAAATGCTTTCATTATGTCAAGGAAAACGGATGCCACTTTAAGACCACGATCTAAATGATCATTAACAAATGTCGTCAAGAAGATCACTGCTTGCTCAGTTGACATTCCTTTCCTAAATCCAAACTGACTAGATCGAAAAAAAGACCTAGATTCTAGGAAATTAACCATTCTTACATTTATTAGTCTCTCTATTATTCTAGAAATAAAAGGGAAAGCGAAATACTACTACTACTACTAACAACTCATCGCAGCACCAAGCCGCCTGAGGCCAACACAGCTACGCACGCTCCTCCTCCACCCCAATCTATTCAAAGCCTCCCTTTTTACACCCGCCCACTAAGTTCCCATTTCCTTTAAATCTTTCTTTATGACGTCCTCACACCCCAGACGGGGACGACCTGCTTTCCGTTTAGCCCTAGATGGTTGGCCGAAAAGAACAATCTTCGGCAATCTGTCATCCTTCATCTGCACAACATGCCCTAACCACCTCATCCTTTCTTTCATTTTAGACCTAGAAAGCGGTATTGAACCACATTTTTCGTATAGCCTATTGTTTGAAATACGGTCAATCAGCCGGGTACCCAAAACAATCCTTAAGAAATTTCTCTGGAAAACATCTAGCAAATCTTCATTCGCTTTTCGGAGCGTCCATGCTTCAGAGCCATATTTGACCACTGTCATCACTGCAGCTTCTAATATTGTGATCTTGGTTTGCAGACTAATCTTCCTATTCTTCCAAACTTTTTTTAACTGTGAAAAAACACCCTGAGCCTTGGCTATTCTATTTTTGAAATCTTCACTGCTCCCACCATCTTTACTAATAATACTACCCAGGTAAGTGAAGCTGTCCACATGATCAATCTTTTCATTACCCAACGTCACCTTTTCATCTTCACTTATTCCTAGCCTTAGTGACTTAGTCTTCCTAACATTAATTTTCAAAACTATTCTAGCACCCTGAACTTGCAAAACCTCTAAAGCTTCATTCATTTTGCTCACACTTTCATCTAGGATGCTTAAATCATCAGCATAATCCAAGTCCATGAGACTTTAGGCCTATAATTATCTTAATTCCCACTATCACCCCCTTTAAAAAGCGGTTTCACTTTCGCAATCTTCAGACAATCGGGGAAAATACCAGACTTAAAACACTCATTTTTTAGCATTACCAACTGACTAGAAACAATAGGATAAATAACACGGAAAGCTTTCACAGTCATGAGATCCAATCCTGCTGCACTGTTTTTCATATTTTTAACCACTTCACATAACTCACTTAATTTAACCGGCTTTTAATGAGCAGATACTTCCTCTTATCAGGCAGGAATTGTGTAAAATCCTCATCCTCAGCAAGGACTGGGATACTAGATCCTACATTAAGGCCCACATTAGAGAAATGATCACAAACTGAATTGCAACTCACACTGTCTGAAAGCTCTGAGGGAGACCAACTAGGGATCGTTACAGACTTTATAAGTTTCCATGTCTTGTCTTGATTTATCTCAGCTTCCTTAAATTTAAAAGCAAAATAATCCGTTTTAGCTCTCCGAAGGAGACAATTTAGCACGTTATTATATGCTTTATAATCATACCTAGTATTTGTCCCTTTATTTTTGATAAATTCCTTATATAAATGGTTTCGCCTTCTCATGCTTAAGAGTAGACTTTTATTAATCCATGGTTTCTTTGCTGATTCATATCTGTAAACTCTTTTAGGTTTAACACATTTCTGAAGCAAACCTGTTAATGTCCCGTACCATTTTTCAAATTTCCGATTGATATCATATTCCTCTTTTAAAAAATTGAATTCAGTCTTATCAACTTCTAATTTAAAACGGGTAACAACCTCAGAATCAATAATAGGCCTAATGACATTACAACGATGTCCCTTATTCAACTGTAAGACGTGCGGTGCTGTTATCATTACTCCAAAATGATCTGAAACACTATTAACCACAACAACAGGTGACTTATATTCAGTATTTACAAATATGTTATCCAATATTGACGCAGAATTCTCAGTAATTCTTGTACAGATATTTATAGTAGGCTTCAGCCCGTAGCTAAGCATCATATCCAGAAACTCCTTAACTCTCTGACTAGAATATAGACTTTTCAAATCAATATTGAAGTCACCACACACAAAACACGGCTGTCTTGTTCCGCTCAACAGGTCCAGTTGCTCTTCTAACAGACTCAGAAATTCAACAAGGCTACTAGACGGAGGTCGATAAATAATAGCAAGAGCACATTTAAAATTTTGCTTAGATACTTTCACAACCATCGACGCAAACACCATTTCCTTATGTTTAGTAAGGGAAGGCATCGGCAAGACATTAAAATCACTCTTGATATATGCCGCTATACCTCCATGTTGGTGCAGTTCCCTGTTTTTTAAAACCAGTTGGTAATTAGGAACATCTAATAGGGATGACGTATGAGACTTCAACCATGTCTCAGTCAGGGCCAAAACCAGTAAACCTTGAGTCTGCAGAACTTCCTCCAGGTACTGAAAAGAAGTACTAATACCTTGGCATTTTAAGTGAAAAACCGAAAAATCACTCGGGTCATAATCATTATTCAAATCCTGAAGGAAATTATAACGGGCATTCAAATATTCCTCACCAATACCATTACTATCAAATTCACGATGGAGTACCCCCCCCCCCTATATCTTCAATCCTGAGTGAATCATTCTCCAGCCCCTTCAACCTATTCCACTCTAAATTAACCATTATCAAAAATCATTTTGTGACGGATATGAGAAGGAAAAGGTTCAGTTAACTTACACCTATCATTTTAATCATTCGTTGAGTTGGTATCATCGCTTCCACACTTCGATCCTAAACAAAAAAAAAGAAACATAAATATCTTCATAAAATCCAAAAAACACTACTACTGTTTCCAGGCCTAGTATCACTGAAAGCCAAGACCAATCCATAAGAACTCCAAACACAGCCCGGTACGCTCCGCACCGCGCAATACATTATACACCATTAATACTTTTTTCTCATTTAATTTTTTTACTTTATTCCATCCACAACATCTTTTTTTTAAAAAAAAGAGAAGAAAAAAAATACGAGACAACATTACTTCATACCAATATGCTATCACAAAAAAAAAAAGAAGAAAAAATGCAACAAAATAATAACTCAAAGCCATATTAAACTAAAATAATTAATATAAATATAAATATGACAACCTGCCTAGCATTGCATAGGCCCACCTCGAGGATTTATCGGCACTGACAATTCAGGAATCACGTCATTCACGGAGTAAGAAACACGCAGGCCATTTGGCCGATCAAAATAAAGGAGAGGTGGAACCGATTTTGTTACCCATGCTTGAATACCACAATCAGCAAGCTTTGATCTTTTTTCAATCAGCCGTTTTCTAATATCTCTCACTGCCGTCGGAGCATCATCACTAAGATAAATATCTTTATGACCGCAAACAGTCTTTCCTTTAAGTTTTTTACTCTGTTTCAGAATCGTTATTTTTCTTCTTTAGACCAAACAGTAACTTTAAAATATCTACGCTCTTTTTTCACTTCTGTAACAGAAAATTCTGAGGTATCGTTTACACCTAGTCCTTCTTTGCAAACAGTTTTTAAAATCGCTTTAGCTTTCTCTTTATCATCGCAAGGTACATTCCAAACCACTACATTTTTCTCATTCATTCTATACTCGCAATGCATTAACCGATTCTTCAACTGATTATTTTCTTCACGGAGAAACACTGACTCAATATAACAACACTAATCTGTGATTTTACATTTATTATTTCATTCTCAGTAGCCGCCACATGGGTCTGGATCGTCGAAAATTGCTGCGATTGGCCAGATAGAGTTTCCTCAAGCGATTTGACCCGGGTTTCCAGAGATTTGAACTGGTCCGTGATACCGTCAAGCTTTTTTCCATTGTCTTTCACTATAGTTAGAATTTCAGAAAAGCTCCGAGCCAGCGTCGAAATTGACAAAGTCTCTCCATTCTTAGGTGAAGATGACGAATAATCATTTTGATCCTTTTCGAATGAGACTTCTTTACGGTTTCTTTTATTTCACCCCTTGAATAAGCAGCAATTAAAAAATGGACAAATAGTCTTACCTCAGCCGGCAACGATTGTTTTATCCACGATGTTGCTAGCGTGCAGTGCTTTTAGCCGTTTGGCACGGCAAACACCTTTTCCAACGTCGGTAATCAAAAGCTCTGTTTATAATGACTAAAATCCAATCCTCTTTACTCCATGCAATTCTTCAGTTCAAAGCAATAATCACACACCAAAAAATTTTCTTTCATCAATTCAAAACATTAATCTCAAAAGCTATTTCACTTTTCAGCCAAAACTACCGCAGGCACGGAGCGCCTAAGGTGTTACTCGTTCGGGAATGAATCATGACTGAACACAAATCGTTAAACACAAAGCGATTGTAAGATTTAGCGTTGAGAGTATTATTTAAGCAGGCTAAAGATGCGTAATGTTGGCAAAGTGCCGATTGATTTGCCATTCTAGTCTTTATTGAGCGAGTATAAATATGTTTCTATTCAAAAAAAATTAGCTACTAACTACTGGATATGAAAATCTGTGAATAAAACTCTAAATTTGCGAAATCAGTTTCGTAACAATCAAGTTTATCACTTTTAAATTTGCTCCAACCTCTTATTATGTCTTGTTTTCTAAGTTTTTAGACTTGCATTTGCATGCTCTGTTGCTTTCATTCTTTCTGGGTGAATTATTCAGACAATCTTATTGTTCATTCATCTTCTATTTGTTAATTCTTTTTATTTTGTAGAAGCTGAAGCTGCTTCATCAATTGAGACTGAAACAACGAGAGAAACTTCTAGTTATATTCTGTCATCTGAGCATCAAAATCGACCTTTGGGTATTTCATTGAATATAGTATCTGAATCAGACCTACAGGAAGTGAATAGAAATGATGAAGGTATATTTGGAATTATTAGTGGTACTTTAAAATTCAGGCTGATGAAGGATAATTTTGTTGAAAAGTTTTTTCCTACCTAACAAACGTTCTTCACGTTTTTAGTATTTAAATAGTATTGCTAAAAGTATTTTTGTCATTCAAATAGGTAATTAAATAGTATTCTCAAAAGTCTATAGTAAGACTTAGGTTGTATTTTGGCTCATAGGCAAGTGCATCAAAGAAATTTAAATGCACAGTACTGAAACAGTGCAAGACAAAAGTAGGTCTTGAGCCTATCAACATTAATCTAAAAACTTTCTTTTTAAGTAACAAGAAAGTTACACTAGCAAAGGAGAGGTGGAGTTTGTTTTTTTACTTTGCTGATTTTTTGAAAAATTTTCTGCGTAACACCAATTTTCTCCCGAACATGATGTAGCTTAAGTAGTTCAAGACTATTACTATTAGTTCTACTAAGACTATTAGTTCAAGACTTAGTTGACAGACTAAATGAAGAAAGATAAAGAAAATAAGTGAAAGAGGACAAAATCAAACTCAAATGCGGTTCATGTTATTGCTCCCATTTTCAGGTCATCTGAGGTTAAAAGCTCCTATAGCAGTTATGCGCTCTCGTTAATTTTTACCCCAAGTGAACGCAGAGTTTTGGGAAAGGATGGAGGTGGGGGTGTAAACCACATCACTGAACATATGTTTTCAGAGTTATTGCATACCCATGGTAATGACTCTTTCAAAATTGTATTTTTTAAGTAAAACAGTCATACAAACTTGTACAGAAAGAATTAAAGGAAATGGGAACTTCAGTTGAGGTTGTAAAGAGGGAGGCTCTGAAGAGATTGAGATGAAGGAAGAGCCCGGGTAGCTGTTTCCCTCAGGCACCACAGCTGTGTTGGCCTCAGGCTAACATCTCAGGCGGTGAGATGTTCACAATAGTACTCTAGTAGACTCAGAAAATTACACATATCACATTTGTAAATCTTATAACTGACTCCCCCCCCACCCCTCGCTGCCCGCGTTTACTTCGATATACCCAAGGCGGGTACGTTTGGTCGTTCAGTTTAATATTACTTAAATCATAAATCATACAAAAATATTGTCGAATTAGTGGTTTTGGGTTTGTTTGTTTTTATTTGTTTACGTTTTTGAAATCACCATATATTTTGAATATTGATGCGTCAGGTGTGTAATGACAACTTCTATCAGCACAATCAGACTTAGCTGATTGCTCTGTCCCCAAGGACTGAACAAGCAAAATTACCTGAGGAAAATCTGGTGCGATCTTCTGGATAAGTTGCAAATATATGACTCAATATTTATTTCCCGTAAGCCGATAATGTCTCTGACCCCCAGTGTTCGGGTCCTAATTGTCATAATCCCAATTTCTTTGTTTTTCTTATTTTATTAATTTGAGTAAAAAAATGTCAATCTTTTTTTTCACTACAGGGATGATGCATTCTACTTTGTGCAGCTCTGATGGTGTGAGTCATCCAATACTCTTAGGCCCAAAACCAATCGTTATGGTGAAAAGACTGACAGAGAAAGCTATTGAAGAATTTACAGTTGGAACCTGGCGATGCGCCTCCTGTGGTAAAGCAGAGAAATCCCTTTTGATTCTAGATCTTCACATTGACACTGGTTGTGAAGAGCTTTCGCCAATAGAGTGTGATACCTGCCCCGCAGTAGTTCGTGATTACAGCAATTTTGTTGTTCATTTCCTCGAACACCAAATGGGAGCGACAAGGAGATGTGCCATTTGTTTAAGAGAATGTATTGATGATATGAGACAACATCTAGAGTTACATGGTCACTTTTTGCCAAAAATGTCTGAACTAGACCTGCAGGAAAATGAATCGCTAGTCGTTTCACAGAATTCATCAGCAAGCAGCTACTCAAATTCATCAAAATTAGAATCTGATGTAAAAAGTTTAGACGATCAGAAAACATACTTACTCAGTAAAAAGAATATAAAATTAGAAAGACATAAAAATATACACAGAGAAAAAAAGGTATATGAATGTAATCTATGTAAGAAATGCTTTTCGTTTCCAAGCATTTTGAAAAACCATCAAATTGTGCATACAGGTGAGAGGCCATTTGAATGTGGGATATGTAAGAAATGTTTTTCTCAATCAATCAATTTGAATAGGCATCAAATTGTGCATACAGGTGAAAGCCCATTTAAGTGTGATATTTGTAAGAAATGTTTTTCTACATCAAGCAGATTGAAAACGCATCAAATAGCACATACAGGTGAAAGCCCATTTAAATGTGATATTTGTAAGAAATGTTTTTCTACATCAAGCACTTTGAAAACGCATCAAATAGTGCATACAGGTGAAAGCCCATTTAAATGTGATATTTGTAAGAAATGTTTTTCTACATCAAGCAGATTGAAAACGCATCAAATAGCACATACAGGTGAAAGCCCATTTAAATGTGATATTTGTAAGAAATGTTTTTCTACATCAAGCACTTTGAAAACGCATCAAATAGTGCATACCGGTGAAAGCTCATTTAAGTGTGATATTTGTAAGAAATGTTTTTCTAGAGCAAGCCACTTGAATATCCATCAAAGATTTCATACTGGTGATAAACCATTCAAATGTAATTTATGCAAGGGAGCATTTTCAGAGAAGTCGAAGCTTAAACGTCACTTAAAAACCCATTCTAGGAAGAAGTCCGATAGTTAATAGTTTACAATAAAAATTGTGGACGGAATAGTGATATTCGTACACTGAAGTTGAGATAGACGTTGAATGATTAAAGATGTTCCTTGCAAGCTAATTCTTAGATCTGAACCAAGTTCAGCTTTATGCATCAATGAAAATTCTCTGGTTTTTCTGATTCTTTGACAAGTAAGGCTCAATCTTTATCCGAAAACTCTTGAATTTGTAAGACTACAGAAGCAGAGAAAGTGCCTTTTTTTCCTCTCTAGGGGCTATTTTCTTCCTTGTTTCTAGTGCCTGGTAAAGTATCTTCTTAAATGGAGAATTTGAACTCAAATAGAATTCTTTAGTATCCAAATCGCATGATCAGGATTTTGAAAAACAATCATCGGGCTAGTATGTTGCTATAAAAATTTTGTCTATAAAAATCCAATGTGCTCAAAAGGGTGTGGAAAACATGACATGAAGTCAGATTTTGCTTTGCTATGGGTTCTTGCTATATTTAGATCTTTAGTAAGTTTATTCTATATGTTTTTATGCTCTTTAGTAAGTTTTTTTTAATGATCAGAAATTTTCAGTATTGTTTAGCTGGCCAAGTATAAACCGAATTTTATTTGAAAGGGGTTCGCAAAAATTGGCCAATAAATTTTTTTATCTCATTGTTTGAAAAATACACCCGAAAGAACGAATTAAAAAAAAAATGGAAAACTTATTTGTTTGTCAAAAACATGTGCCCTTACGGCATCAAGATGGGTTTCGGAATAAAACCAAAATTTATTTTGATTTGCATTGGCTGAGGAACACCAACAGTTCCAGTGCTTTATTTGTACTGTTGGAACTTACATCCACAAATTTCTTGTGCAAGGAAACCTCTAGAGCTCAAGAAAGAAATTAATTTTTGTGACTTTAAGTTGGCCGTGAAAAAAAGCATATCAAATTTTTTGAACAACCTAAAATTTACACTATGTCTCTTTTAATTAGACCCTAAGCTTCTGTCAAAGAAAAATTCCCGACCGAGGACAAAGCTCTCACTCCCCGGAAAATGGGGCTAATTTTAGTTCTGTGATCAGTTTGAAAGGATTGACCAGATTGTTGTCTTGCGTTGCATTTGTTTGTTCGTCCACTGCTTGCAAGTCCTATGCCAAGAAGACCACAATGTAGAGCAAAAAGTAAACGAACTTTTATTGTATTCGTCTGAGGAACCTGGTGGAGGGTAATTACTTGGGAATAATTCATAAGATTCAACGTGTTTTTACTTTCGAGCTTGGGATGGCTTGCATTTAATAATGACGGGGCTGCATGTCTATGGAGACCCTTTATTTTGGCTGATTAATTTTTAAAAAAGATCCACAAAGAAGTTTTTTGAAAAAAAGAATGAGCTATATTAATCAAAGACAAGCAGTAATAAAGTCAACTCACCATTAGTCACAATAAACCAATAAATGTAACTCAAAACGAACAGGAATCAAATAAATTACTGAGTCAAACTCAAAATTAGCAGAAACTATGAGGAGTGGGCTTACCCCCTCCCCCAGTCCCTTCTCGTGCCTAGTAAAGACCAGAATGTAATTGTCGCTTTACTGAAAACAATCCTTATTTCGAGCTATATGTTTAATTTCAAGTAATATAAAAGAAATTACCATCATAACCAAGATTACTGAAAAATATAATTGAATGCTGATTAACCATTTAATACACATGCTGATTTTCATTCCTGAAAGTCTTGATAATTTTGGATTTATTAAATTAAAGAGGAAACATTTAATATGTGTTTGTTTTCAGTGAAGTGCAAATTATAATCTGGTCAGTTCGAAATCCAATTGAAAATCTAGGAGCTTATGGTCACTTAAAAATCCTCATCATGTTCTGAAAATTTGAACATAGAAGCAGTCCCAATAGAAGTAGTAGCACGCACATATTGCCTTTGAGTCACTTGGTAATCCTCTTCATCTTTCACTGGAAGCTACTACTTAATACCCTAAGCTGCTTCTGAGATGACCCCTTTTGACAGTCTGCATGAACATCATGTGTTTTGATTTAGTTCAATAACCCCCTTGATATTCCCTGAAAGCTTCATCTGACTGTCCTCTACGTTTTTGGACACCAAAGGTAAAACTCGTCCCCATTCCAATTGCAAATGCTTTGTGTCAGCAATGGGTGAATTGCACAATTTAAAGCCCTTGCCTCTTTGGCTGTGGTTGGATCATTCAATTCTGCTGAAGAAAATGGTTATCTTGAATTTTTGTTTCTATAAAATTGGGGGGAAAAATGCATAGAAGGGGGGGACTGGTTGCCCTTCACTTATTAGGTGATCGGCGAGTAGGATTAAAGCCTCGTTCTCTTATCTGTCTAAGGGTGTAAAATCACCAAAGATCTTACAGCCCATCACAAACTTTGTTTTATATAGTTAGCACATATTTGTTAGACCTTGTTATTCAGCAATTTGAAGGAAATTAAGTAAAAAAAAAATTGCATGTTTGCTCACAGTACGACTGTAGTATAAGTGAAGAGCAACTAACCTAATGGGAGCCGCTGTTACTTCAGGATAGCAAAGGTGTCGGCAGCTATATTATATAATTATTTTTGGCTGGGTTGCAATGACTGATGAGTCATTAAGTCGCTTGTCAGTCTCGGTTGCTTGGAGATAAGGATTGGAGCGTTAGAACGACTGGAGCGTTGTAAAAAAAAATTACTTGGAGGAGGAGTGTTACGGCAAATTCTAAGACCGCTGAGATATTAGGGAATTCTTCTTTAATTGTGTAAAGATAAACAAGAGCTTTCAACTGGGATTCTGACTTTTTGCTTGTCTAGTCCTTTGGGACAGAGCAATCAGCTAAGTCTGATTGTGATAATAGAATAGCAGCAGTTGTCATTACACGCCTGATGCATCAATCTTCAAAATGTATGATGATTTCAAAAACATCTAAACAACTAAAAATAACAAACGCAAAATCACCTAAACAACTAAAAAGAATAAAATCAACCATAAATATCTGTTTAATGAATGTTCATCTGCGTGGATGAAAAATCCCAAGATTCAACCACTTAAAACCATGATATCTAGTCAGGAGCACAGCTAAGGGGGTGGGAAAGGGTTCCAATGTGTCGGTGCTACGTGCCGAAACCTTGGAAAATTTACTTATTTACCTTGGAAATTTTGCTTGTATCCGCATTTGTCGGCATACTGGATAATTTTGTCAACAAATTCTTTAAATCCCCCCCTCCAAACATAAAACCCTAGACGCATCCATTTATTCAAACAAAAGAGAGTAGGCACGTAAGGCTTGATTGACTGCCTGTTTGAAAACATGCTTGCAGCTTCAACAAGTGAGGAAAAAGAGTCAGCAGCTAATATTGATCAGCAACTGGGAAGGTACATGAGTGGGGGCTGTTATTGACATGAAAAAAAGCTGTCAGGTAGATTGATGGCAAAAGAACAGCAGTCGTTTCAAGAACCAGAAAGAACTTGCTCAAAAGTATCTCTGCTGTCTGCCATTCAGATTAGAACTTTATTTGGTTGAATTGTTTTTCTATATCTTTTCCAAATAAATCTTTTTTGCATTATTTGGAATCCACTGTGAATTATTGAGGATGTTCTTTGGATTGTAATAGACCAGGGAGAAACACGTTAGCATGCATATGGGCAGAGAATACATAGTTTAAACTTTAGAATAGTTTTTTTTTCGGAGGAAATTTATAGGCAAATTAAATCGGTACGATACCGAATAACCGGTATCTTTATCGGACCCCAATAATCCAAATCGGTCGGGATCTAATAACAAATGTAAGTGGAAGTCAAACATTCAAAAAGTATTAAAAGATTGGAATATACATTGTCTTGCACTGGTTCTGTTCAGCTGCTTTAATTATTAAATGAAGAAAAAAAACTTTAAATTATTTCAAATTCATAGGATAATTAGATTAGGAATAATAAAGATTGTCTTCTTCAGCTTCAAAACTTAAAATGTTTGAAAGTTATATGGGGTATGAAAAACAAGCAATATATACTTCGAAATGTTTCAACAAATTATTTTCAGGTGTATCTTTCTTCATAGTGAACCTAAATATGTAATTTTGCAAGATTTTAGTATAAGCCAATAATAAACTCAACAATCAAATGTTCACTCTGGGTGTATCCAGGAATATGTGGGGAGAGGAGAGAAGGGGATGGGGGGGGGGGTCAGAAATAAGAAATTTTTACTAATGTGATACATAGACAGGCTTCAATAATACTTTCCTCATGAAGCTTTCTCCGTCCTGTATATTTTTCCATATCATTCGAGAATGTATTTGTAATATTTATGATTTAATTAATATTAAACTGAACGACCAAACTTACACTCCATGGGTATACCAAAGCATAAGCGGGCAGTGCGGGAGTCAGTTATAATAAAGACTTACAAATGTGATATATGAAATTGTCTAATCTACTAGAGTACTACTACTAACATCTTACCTCAGGCCAACACAACTGTGTTGCCTGAGGCTAATACAGCTACACTGGCTTCTCCTTCATCTCAATCTCTTCAAAGCCTTCCTCTTTACACCCTCAAAGGAAGTTCTCATTTCCTTAATTCTTTCTGTATTTGTAGGACAATTTTACTTAAAAAAATACAATTTTGAAAGAGTTATTACCATTGGTAAGCAGTAACTCTTAAAGCCAATGTTCAGTGATATGGTTTACAACCCCCCCCCCCCCTCATCCTTTCCCTAGACTCTGCGTTCACTTGGGATAAAAATCGACGAAAGAGAGCGCAATAAGTGCCATAGAAGCTTTAAACCTCAGATGACCTGAAAATGGGAGCAATAACATGAACCGCATTTGAGTTTTGATTTTGTCCTTCTTTCATTTATTTTCTCTTTTATCTTTCATTTCAATTTGGTCTTTCTTCTTTTTTGTTGTCTTTGTATTCCCTTAAACCAGTCTACATTTTTATCCCATAGTTGTAACTTAAATAGTCTTGAACTACTAAAAACGGAAGTTGCTTTAATTATTCCTGTTCAGAAATAGAATTAAAAGTGAAGTTATTTCTCTTAAGCTACATCATGTTCGGGAAAAAATTGGTCTTAAGCAGAAAATTTTTCTGCGTAAAATAAACAAACTAATAAACAAATAAGTAAATAAACAAACTCCACCTCTACTTTGCTAGTGTAACTTTCTAGTTACTTAAAAAGAAAGTTTTTAGATTAATGTTGAGAGGCTCAAGACCTACTTTTGTCTTAAACTGTTTTAATATTGTGCGTTTAAATTTCTTTGATGCACTTGCCCTCGAGCCGAAATACAAACTAAGTCTTACTATAGACTTTTGGGAATACTATTTAATTACCTATTTGAATGACAAAAATAGTTTTGGGTGAGGAATTTGGGACAATATTTGGCCAGATTCTCGGGCCCACCCAGAGTCTCGGGCAAGTGACCCAAAAATTGGTGAAAAATTCAAATGCTTTTCAGAATGTGGGGCTGAGCTTAGGAAACGAATAATGACTATTTGAAAGATAAAGATGGCTTTAAACGATTGTTTGCCTGTTATTTCAAGCAAATTCGTGGTCCTATGTCAAATTCTAAATTCTTGGTCAACCTTCTATGCAACCTACTGCAAAATACTTGATAACTGCAATTCAATGTGAGGGACATGGAGATGTGGCATTTGCTTAAAAGAATCTATTGGTGATATGAGACAACATCTAGAGTTACAAGGTCACTTTTCGCCAAAAATATCTGAACTGGACCCGCAGGAAAATGAATCACTAGTTGTTTCACAGAATTCGTCATTAAGCGGCTACTCTAATTCATTAAAATCAGAATCTGATGAAAAAAAATTAGACGATCAAAAAACATGCTTGCTCAGTAAAAAGAATATAAAATTAGAAAGACATAAAAGTATACACAGAGAAAAAAAGATATATGAATGTAATCTATGTAAGAAATGCTTTTCATTTCCAAAGATTTTGAAAACGCATCAAATTGTGCATACAGGTGAGATTCTATTTAAATGTGAAATATTTTCACTTTTCTGAAAAACATAAATTTTTTTACTTTTATAACTTTAATAAATCAAATAATATTAACATTTTGATTACTAATTATCAGTATATGTGTATTAAACTGACAATGCACATTCATTTGTATTTTTTCAGTAAAGTGCAAATTTTGTTCTGGCCTTGGGAAGGCATAGGGGTTTTGCGCCAAACTTATATTAATTTCTCCTCATTTTGAGTTTGACTTGGTTTTTTACTGTAATTTCAGTTTGTTTTGGGTTTCATTTATCTATCGATGCTTATTTGTGGTAGTTTCACGCTTGGTAGATTATTTGATTTTATTTTTGCTCATTTTTGTTTAATGGAGTTCTTTACTTTTCCTTGAAAAACTTATTTTGTGGAAAAAGTTTTTTTAATTAATTTCTGTTCGTTTTATATTGACATGGTCTTTTCAGGGAAAAAGAAAATAACACTTTAAATCTTTTCGTTTTTTTAAGACTTTATAGTTTGGCCTGCTATTTGAATGCTGGAGAAAAATTTTCAGCAGTTTTTAACAACATACACCCTTTCATAAATCTGGACACAAAAAGTGCTGTTTAATTTAGATTCATACCTCCTCTAGTTGACCTGAAATGGAAAACTTGACACCATTAGCAAAAAAAATCTGTTTGCTTTCTTTGATACCTTGGATACAATTACGCTATTGTGAATTGGTTAAATTTTAAGAGCACAAATGGGAGGGTGGGAGTGGAAGGGGGATTAGTTGCCCTCAAATCACTTTAGACTATTAAAAAGGGCATCAGCCCTTTTTATTTTCAATCGAATGAGCCCTTTTCGAATTTCCCACGACAATTCCTTCGATACGAAGTGGCCAGGTCTAAACAACAACAACAACAAAAAATAATACATTATACCCACTTTGATCTTTACTATAAATTTCTACTTCTCTTGATGAATAATGAAGAAGAACAGCGTCCAGCCAGCGACTCGCAAAGTTTCTACCTCATGAATAGGTAGAATATCTTGTAAACAAAAATTGGATTTGAGGAAGACTAAAATCTATTCTATAAATCATATACAATAACTTTCTATATAAACCTTATATGCCCCCAGGGTATAACTTACAATCCAGAACTTTCAACTACGTTGAACAAAATGGATATCTCAATATTTTATATTGGATGTGTTTGGGAAAATGGTAGGCGTGGGAGGGGCGCTAGTCGCTATCCAATCACTTTCTACTATTAAATAAGGCACTAGCCCTTTCAATTTCTAATTGAATGAGCTCTTTTGTAGTTTCTACGACAACGCTTTCAATAAAACTATATGCCCCCAGGGCATAACTTACAACCCTTGCACTGAGGGCTCTGAGGGGGTTATCATCCTAAAAGACAAAATTTCCAGAACTTTCAACTACGTTGAACAAAATGGATATCTCAAAATTTTAATTCAATGTGTTTGGGGAAATGGTGGGCATGAGAGGGGCGTTAATCGCTATCCAATCACTTTCAACTATTAAAAAAGAAACTAGGCCTTTCAATTTCCAGTTCAATGAGCCCTTTTGAAGTTTCTACGACAAGGCTTTCAATAAAATCTTTATATGCCCCCAGGGCTTACAACCCTTGCCCTGAGGGCTGTGGGCGGAGGGGTTTTCATCGTTAAAGACCTAAATTCCAAAACTTTCAACTACGTTGAATAGAATGGCTATCTAAAAATTTCGATTGGATGTGTGTCGGGGACTGATGGGCGTGGGGGGGGGGGCTAGTTGTCGTCCTATCACTTTCGACTATTAATAAGGGCACTAGACCTTCGAATTTTCTATCGAATGAGCCCCTTTTGAAGTTTTTGCGACAAAGGCTTCTATAAAAACCTTATATGTCCCCGGGGCATAACTTAAAACCCTTGCCCTGAGGGTTGTGGGGGAGTGTCCTCCTCAAAAATATATTTTCTATCTAGAAATCAACTACACTGAACAAGATGGCTATCTCAAAATTTTTATTGGATGTGTTTGGGTGAATGATGGGCGTGGGGGGGGGGCTAGTTGTCATCCAACCACTTTCGACTATTAAAAAGGGCACGAGCCCTTTGAATTTCCAATCGAATGAGCCTGTTTTGAAGTTTCTACGACAACGCCTTCTATAAAAACCGTATGTGCCCCTAGGGCATAACTTAAAACCCTTGCCCTGAGGGCTCTGGGGGAGTGTCCTCCTCAAAAAAATATTTTCTATATGGAAATCAACTACGCTCAACAAAATAGCTATCTCAAAATTTTGATTGGATGTACTTGGAAACATAATGGGCGTGGGGGGAGGGCTAGTTGCCCTCCAATCACTTTCGACTATTTAAAAGGCCACTAAGTCCTTTGAATTTTTAATCGAATGAGCCTTTTTTGAATTTTCTACAACAATGCCTTCTATAAAAACCTTATATGCCCCCAGGGCATAACTTAAAACTCTTTCCCTGACAGTTGTGGGGGAGTGTTCTCCTCAGTACGAAGTGCTCGGGTATGGAGAAAAATAAAAACACATTGTGCCCACATCGTTCTTTAATTAGGCAGCGCTAGTGCGCTGCCTAAAATATTGATTGGATGTGTTTGGAGAAAAGATGGGCGTGAGAGGGGGGGGGGTTAATTGCCTAAAAAACAATTTAGACTCTTGAAAAGGGCACAAGCCCTGTGAAATTACAATCTAATGAGCCTGTTTTGAAGTTTATTGTACAACACCTTCTATAAGAACCTTATATACCCCTAGGGCATATCTTAAAACCCTTTCCCTGAGGGTTGTGGGGGAGTTCAAAAATAGATTCACTATCTGGAAATAAACTACGCTAAACAAAATGCTTTTCTAAAATATTGCTTGGCTGGTGTTGGAGAAAAGATGGGCGTGAGAGGGGGGTTAGTTGCCCTTCAAATCACTTTCGACTATTAAAAAGGGCACTAGCCCTTTGAATATCCAACTGAATGAGCCCTTTTTCAAGTTTCTACGATAAAGATTTCAATAAAAACCTTATGTAACCCCAGGGTATAACTTATAACCCTTGCCCTGAAGACTGTGGGGGAGGTGTCCTGCTCAAAGGTATACTTTCTTGAACTTCGAACTGCGTGGAACAAAATGGCTATCTCAAAATCTCTATTGGATGTGTTAGGGGTATTGGTGGGCGTGGAATGGGTGTTGGTTGCTTTCAAATCAATTTCGACTATTAAAATGGTTATTAGCTAATTAAATTTTCATTGTAATGATCCATGTTTATTTTTAAACGACAATGGTTTCAATAAAAACTTTATATGCTCCCAGGGCATAACTTACAACCCTTGCCCTGACGGCTGTGGGGGGAGTGGTTATCATCTATAAAGACCTAATTTCCAAAACTTTCAACGATGTTGAATAAAATGGCTATCTAAAAATTTTGATTGGATGTGTTTTGGGGAATGATGGGCGTGAGGGGGGGCGGGCTAGTCCAGGGCATAACTTAAAAACCTCGCCTTGAGGGCTCTGGGGGAGTGTTCTCCTCAAAAATATATTTTCTATCTTGAAATCAACTACGCTCAACAAAATGGCTATCTCAAAATTATGATTGGATGTTTGGAGAAATGATGGGCGTGGGGGGGGTAGTTGCCCTCCAATCACTTTCGACTATTAAAAAGGCCACTAGCCCTTTGAATTTTTAATCGAATGAGCCTTTTTTGAATTTTCTACAACAATGCCTTCTATAAAAACCTTATATGCCCCCAGGGCATAACTTAAAACTCTTTCCCTGACAGTTGTGGGGGAGTGTTCTCCTCAACAACATATTTTCTATCTGGAAATCAGCAACGCTGAACAAAATGGCTATCTCAAAGTTTTGATTGGATGTGTTTGGGAGAATAATGGGCGTGGGGGGGCTAGTTCCCCTGCAATCACTTTTAACTATTAAAAAGTGTACTAGCCCTTTCGAAATTCCAATCGAATGAGCCTGTTTTGAAGTTTCTACGACAAAGCCTTTTATAAAAACCATATATAACCCCAGGGAATAACTTAAAACCCTTGCCCTGAGGGTTGTGGGGGATTGTCCTCCTCAAAAAACATATTTTCTGTCTGGAAATCAACTGCGCTGAAGAAAATGGCCATCTAAAAATTTTGATGGGATGTGTTTGGGGGAAGGATGGGCGTGGGGGGGGTGTAGTTGCCCTCCAATCACTTTTGACTATCAAAAAGGACACTAGCCAGTCCAATTTCCAATCGAATGAGCCCTTTTCGAAGTTTCTACGACAACTCCTTCAGTACGAAGTGCTCGGGTATGGAGAAAAATAAAAACACATTGTGCCCACATCGCTCTTTAATTAGGCAGCGCTAGTGCGCTGCCTTAAATCTTGATTGGATGTGTTTGGAGAAAAGAGGGGCGTGAGAGGGGGGTTAATTGCCTTCAACTCCCTTTCGACTCTTGAAAAGGGCACACGCCCTGTGAATTTCCAATCGAATGAGCCTGTGTTGAAGTTTCTTTTACAACACCTTCTATAAGAACCTTATATACCCCTAGGGCATATCTTAAAACCCTTGCCCTGAGGGTGGTGGGTGAGTTCAAAAATAGTTTGTCTATCTGGACATCAACTACGCTGAACAAAATGGCTTTATAAAATATTGATTGGATGTTGTGGGAGAACAGATGGGCGTGAGAGGGGGGTTAGTTGCCCTTCAAATCGCTTTCGACTATTAAAAAGGGCACTAGCCCTTTGAATATCCAACTGAATGAGCCCTTTTTCAAGTTTCTACGATAAAGATTTCAATAAAAACCTTATTTAACCCCAGGGTATAACTTAAAACCCTTGCCCTGAAGGCTGTGGGGGAAGTTCCCTGCTCAAAGGTATACTTTCTTGAACTTCGAACTGCGTGGAACAAAATGGCTATCTCAAAATCTCTATTGGATGTGTTTGGGGTAATGGTGGGCGTGGAATGGGTGTTGGTTGCTTTCCAATCACTTTCGACTATTAAAATGGTTATTCGCAATTTAAATTTTCAATGTAATAATCACTTTTTATGTTTACACGACAAGGGTTTCAATAAAAACTTTATATGCTCCCAGGGCATAACTTACAACCCTTGCCCTGAAGGCTGTGGGGGGAGTGGTTTTCATCTATAAAGACCTAATTTCCAAAACTTTCAACTATGTTGAATAAAATGGCTATCTAAAAATTTTGATTGGATGTGTTTTGGGGAATGATGGGCGTGAGGGGGGGGGCTAGTCCAGGGCATAACTTAAAACCCTTGCCTTGAGGGCTCTGGGGGAGTGTTCTCCTCAAAAATATATTTTCTATCTTGAAATCAACTACGCTCAACAAAATGGCTATCTCAAAATTATGAGTGGATGTTTGGAGAAATGATGGGCGTGGGGGGGGGGATAGTTGCCCTCCAATCACTTTCGACTATTAAAAAGGCCACTAACCCTTTGAATTTTTAATTGAATGAGCCTTTTTTGAAGTTTCTACGACAACGCCTTCTATAAAAACCTAATATGCCCCCAGGGCATAACTTATAACTCTTGTCCTGAGGGTTGTGGGGGAGTGTCCTCCTCAAAAACATATTTTCTATCTGGAAATCAGCTACGCTGAACAAAATGGCTATCTCAAAATTTTGATTGGATGTGTTCGGGAGAATGATGGGCGTGGGGGGCTAATTGCCCTCCAATCACTCTCGACTATTAAAAAGGGTACTAGCCCTTCGGATTTCCAATCGAATGAGCCTGTTTTGAAGTTTCTACGACAACGCCTTCTTTAAAAACCTTATATGCCCCCAGGGCATAACTTAAAACCCTTGTCCTGAGGGTTTTTGGGGGAGTGTCCTCCTCAAAAACATATTTTCTATCTGGAAATCAGCAACGCTGAACAAAATGGCTATCTTAAAATTTTTAATCGGGAAAAGGTGGGCGTGAGAGGCGGGTTAGTTGCCCTCTAATCACTTTCGACTATTTAAAAGGGCACTAGCCCTTTGAATTTCCAATCGAATGAGCTTTTTTAAAGTTTCTACGACAACGCCTTCTATAGAAAACCTTATATGCCCCCAGTGCATATCTTACAACCCTTGCCCTAAGGGGGACTGTCCTGAAAAACATAATTTCTATATGGAAATCAACTACGCCGAACAAAATGGCTATCTTAAAATTTGGCTATCTTAAAATTGATGGGATGTGTTTCGGGAAATTGTGGGCGTGGAAGGGGTGTTAGTCAACTTCAAATCACTTTCGACTATTAAAAAGGACACAGGCCACTCCAATTTCAAATTGAATGAAAACTTTTCGAAGTTTTTACGACAACTTCTTCGATACGATGTGCCCTGCTCTAAAGGGAAAAATTAATAAATAATGCATAGTGCCAACATCGTTCTTATAGTCCCCCAGGGCATAACTTAAAACCCTTGCCCAGAGGACTGTGGGGGAGTGTCCTCCTCTTTACTTAGTCCCCGTTTTCTCGTTCTCGAGTGTGCTGCCTATGATTTATGCAACAACTTTGTATATAAACCTTATATGCCCCAGGGCATAACTTAACCCTTGGACTGAGGGCTCTGAGGGGGTTATCATCCTAAAAATCCTAATTTCCAGGACGTTCAACTACATTGAACAAAATAGGTATCTCAAAATTTTGATTGGATGTGTTTTGGAAAATGGTGGGCGTGAGAGGGGCGTTAGTCGCTATCCAATCATTTTCAACTATTAGAAAAGGCACTAGCCCTTTCAATTTCCAATTGAATTAGCTTTTTTCAAGTTTCTACGACAGTGCTTTCAATAAAAACTTTATATGCCCCAGGGCATAACTTACAACCCTTGTACTGAGGGCTCTGAGGGGATTATCCTCCTAAAAGATCTAATTTCCAGAACTTTCAACTACATTGAACAAAAATGTTCAATGTTATCTAAAAAAAATGGGGGAGTGTCCTCCTCTTTACTTAGTCCCCGTTTCTTGTCTCGTTCTCGACTACGCTGCCTATGATTTATGCAACAACTTTTTATATAAACCTTATATGCCCCCAGGGCATAACTTATAACCCATGGACTGAGTGCTCTGAGGGGGGTTATCATCCTAAAAGTCCTAATTTCCAGTATATTCAACTACGTTGAACAAAATAGGTATCTCAAAATTTTAATTCGAATCGTTTGGGAAAATGGTGGGCATGAGAGGGGCGTTAGTCGCTAACCAATCACTTTCAACTATTAAAAAAGGCACGAGCCCTTTCAATATCCAAGTGAATGAGCCCTTTTGAAGTTTATACGACAACGCTTTCAATAAAAACATAATATGCCCCCAGGGCATAACTTACAACCCTTTCCCTGAGGGCTGTGGGGGAGGGGTTGTCATGCTTAAAGACCTAATTTCCAAAACTTTCAACTACGTTGAATAAAATGTCTATTTAAAAATTTTGATTGGATGTGTTTGGGGAAATGGTGGGCTTGAGAGGGGGGTGAGTTGCCCTCACATCACTTTCGACGATTAAAAAGGGTACTAGCCCTTTGAATTTCAAATCGAATGAGGCCCTTTTGAAGTTTCTACGACAAAGCCTTCTATAAAAACCCTATATGCCCCCGGGCCATAACTTAAAACCCTTGCCCTGAGGGCTGTGGGGGAGTGTCCTCTTCAAAACATATTTTCTATCTGGAAATCAAATACGCTGAACAAAATGGCTATCTCAAAATTTTGATTGGATGTGTTTGGGGGAATGATGGGCGTGAGGGGGGGTGGCTAGTTGCCCTCCAATCACTTTCGACAATTAATAAGGGTACTAGCCCTTTGAATTTCCAATCGATTTTTTTTAAGAAATCAACTACGCTGAAGTAAATGGCTATCTCAAAATTTTGATTGAATGTATTTGGGGGAATGAGAGGCGTGGGGGGGGGGGCTATTTGCCCTCCAATCACTTTCAACTATTAAAAAGGGCACTAGCCGCTCCAATTTACAATAGAAAGAGCCCTTTTCGAAGTTTCTGCAACAACTCCTTCGATACGAAGTGCCAGGGTATGGAGAAAAAAAAACACATTGTGCCCGCATCGTTCTTTACTTAGGCAGCGCTAGCGCGCTGCCTTTGATACAGAGAATTCATGTACAATGTCCAACACTATGCGTGCACCCCCTAATAATCAAGAGACTTTCTCAGAACTTTTGTCAGCTCTGAAATTCTTCCATCCACAATGAAGTACAGAATATCTGATTACATGGAATATAGGAATTACAAGATGTCTGCGATTTCTTTTGGCATGAACACATAATTGATCTGTGTGCTACTAACAACCGAATGTACTGGCTTTTCTATTTTAATTGTATGCTGTTTGCACAAGCTTTTAGTTCCTTCAACCATCTTAAACCGGTGCTCTTGAGATTGGAACTCTAGAACGTGCTGTTTGACTTCTTGAAAGAGAATGAATGTCTGAAAGAAATTTGAATGTGAACTTGAATTGCTTGGATGAATAATATATCGGACCAAAGATACTGCTCTTTATTTCTAGAATAAGCAAGAACTGGAGATCCATTGCAGCCAGAAACTTCAGAGTAGTCTTCTGTTGAATTGCCTTCGTCTGACATAAGTCTGTGTTTGTAGACTAACACCTTAATGCAACCAGATCTACTGGACAGATAGAATGCGTCATTAGGCTAGTCCAAACTGGACGGCACTAGTTCAAACTGCCGGAGCCGACCTTCATTCCATAACTGGCAGTGCTGATCTTCTGATCAGATGAAAGGCAATACCTTAAGTTTGTGTCAGTTAGCCGCTCAATCCTCTTTTCTTCGAGTTCTTGTTGGGTTCTAAGAAAAATTTCATGTATCTTTGAATCATCTTTTTTGTGTCCAATTGCTTTGAAATGGCTCATAAAATTGATATACTATTTGAGTTATCCTTACTCTTTGTCTGTCCACGTTAGTTCTGCACTAAGATGGATAATAGTTTATCATAAACAAGTGAAATTACTCATTTCTATACAACTTCAAAAAATTTATGCCAGCTTTGCCTCTCACAGCCACTATCTGTCTTGGCTTCACTCTAATTAGCCATGGGTTGGCACTCAAGCCTTTCATCACTACCAAAAAGTTAATCAAATTCAAAATCAACAGACCCGGAATTTTCCTTTGTGGAAATTTTTGTTTTCCACTTTTTTTCCACTTAACTTTTATTTTCCTTAACTTAAAAAAACTTAAATTAACTTTTAACCTTTAATTAAAATTTAATTTAAAATTAAATTTTATTTTCCATGGAGGAGAAAAGCGGATTTTCCGGCATTATTTGAAGAGATGATCAGACAATAAAAAAACAAAAGACATGTTTTTTCAAATAATAATGAGCAATATTAAAATTAAAAGAATGGATTCTGTATATGAGATGGGGCTGCTCCCTCCACAATACTTCGCCTTTAACGTGAAGAGCGGGGGATTGAAACCCAGGCAACCCCCTTCATGTATGGAACAATTTTTGTTCGTTCTAATTTGAATGTTGCTCCTTACTTTTGAGTTGAAATTTTTTTTTATTTAATATAATAGAGAGGGGGACTCCCCTTGTCCCATTGTAATTTACATGCCTGAGACGCAATTAAGGGTCAGCACTCTTCCTCAAAACCTATTGGCCATAGAAATCACTGGAAAGCTTGCAAGATTGAAGCATAAAAAATTTTTGATTGTCGTTAATTTGAATTAAGTATTAAATGGATAATGTTGAGCACACTCAAAAGTTCTGATTAAATTTCAGATTGCTTATTACAAATCGAATTAAGTCCATAAATTTGTACTAGTAATGGAAAAAGTAAAAAAATAAGTTGGTAGCTGACATGAATAGTGTTTTTTGCTATGTTGTTAGTTTTCGCGAATGTTATTTCGTCGAATAAATACATTTAATGTTCCCCCAACTTAATCCACCTAATTCCTCTAAATTAGACCGCTGCTTCAATATGGTTTAAACCCCCCCCCCCCTCCCTCTCCAGAGATTTTTCTTTGAAAAATGCATCCTGAATATTACAGAAAGTTTGGTATTTTGCCAAGACTAATATTGAAGAATTATAAATTTCCCCTCACATGTTGAGTATTGGAAAAATATTTTCTATATATTAAATACACTGTTGTATTTTAATATATTTATTTGTTCATTGAAATTTTACCGCATAATCTGCCTATTCGAGTAATTTAATATGACTGTAAAGAATTACTTTTCCTCTTGACATATCCGAGTAAAATCTTTAAGCCTCCCCTTATGATAAATAGTACAATTTCGCATTAATATTTAGGTCTTCTCATACAATTTAAAAGTTTTGTATTAGTTATAAGCGAGATAGAGCTTTATGACCCTTTTTTAAACTGGTAGCCCCTAACCCTCTGAGCTTTCACATCTGTGTAAAACAAAAAACTAACCTTTCCGCTTTCAAAGCCAATTGATTTTAAGTAATGATGTTTGTATTTCTGTCAAATAAATACATATTTTGTTCCAGCCAAATTATTCAGGTATCATTTTCTGTTAGTTTTTAAATCCTGTGTATTAAACTTACATCCTGAGTTTGGAAATCTCAAAAATACTCCTTGAGGCTAAAGCTACGACTGTTCCAAAGCAATGTTCTGTCAGTACTGCTTTATGGATCTAAGACCTAGCACCTGAATCAGCAACAGGAGAAAAGAATACAATCATTCCAAAACACTTGTCTCAAAAGAATTCTAAATCGGTTACAGTATAGTCAGAACATACTTTAACAACAGGCTAAATACCCGAATTGGAACCTGATTTCATCGATTACGTTGAGCTTGTTGTCTGCTAAAATCACCAAAACGGGCAGTGGTGTAGTCGGCTAAACTTTCTGTAACAGTTGGCATCTATATCACTCTGTGTAATATTTTTATATCATAAGGAGAAACATTTAGTTGACACAAGGTATTGAACTTATTTAATGTACATTTAGCGTTTAGTCTAGGACCCAGCCTCTGAAAACTGACACAGGTGTGGTCAGCGAGATGACCGCGAAACAGAGGTTGGACCCAACGTAACTGACCATGCTGATTCCGAAAACGACCGTTTTATTGTTGAGAAATGTTAGCGTTTCGTTGTAAGACCAAAGTTTTAGGTTTCTTCAGCTTTTAGCTACAAATAAAATGTGTAAGTGTCAAAGTAAAGCCAGAAATGCATCGATTCTAGAAACCTAATATAGGAAACGTTGCGAATTCATCTCGCAGCAGAGAAGAGGAGAAACTGAACAGCTAAGAAGCTTTTAACTCAAAATGAAACAACTAAAAGAATAAATGGCTATTACATATAAGAACGAATCGTCCAAATTTCAAAACTCATTTTCCGAGGACTCATCTGCCGATTCGTTACATTTTTCTGCACACTGACACAACAAATCACAACCTCTGTTCTTGTCAACACACGGGCAGGCTCTAGAGCAAGTTTGGCAAAGACAGTATTCGGGACTGGTACCTTGTGGGAAAGGATCTCCCCCCATTGGAACTGGACAGATTTTGCCTTTCAAAAAAGTCCAGCCGAATCAAGTAGGGTCAACTGGCAAAGGCCTTGGCAAGTTCACTTCCAACAGGAATTTGACCTGTAGCAAAGAACGCATAGCGTGAAAAGAAAAAGCGTCATCCGTTGAAGGCAAGTATTTCAGTTCGCGTTTTCTCGGGTACAGGTGAATGCGCAAATCGTTCAAAGATCCGAAGTCACCTGGGTCTTTGCCGTACATTGCTATGACTACCTTTCAGCAGGCAGATGTAAATTCTTCCAAGACAGCTTGGGCATCGTTACACCTTAGCCTCACAATCACGTTCCGGATATCCTCATAGAGGTTCCATCTTTCAACTGCTTTCATAGGTAACATTTTGCCTTTTTGCCGTAACGATCATTTGCTGCATCGAAAGATTAACCGTACTTCCTGAAGACTGATACATTTGGACACTCTCTACCATTTGAGACTTGAGTTTCAACATCAAGTAGTGAAAATGTCTCCTATCTTCCGCCTCAAACGTATCAGATTTGCCACTTGCTCCGGTCAAGCTAGGGCCAGATTCAACTGGCACAGATTGCTCGTCCACAGATGCCTCAGTATCAGTCTCACAATTTTCCAGATAGCTCTGTGAGGCAATGTCCAAACTGGTTTTGGAACTTTCACTTCCGTCACTATCAAACAGTTCGTGGTAACGAACTGTAAGTAAGGAGCGACCCGGCTCAATAGTAACCGAAACTCTAAAAAACGGGATTTTGATACCAATAGATACATCAAAAGAATCAGATTTTAATTCTGATTTCAAATATACAAGTTTCATTAAGTTTAATCTTACCCATCAAAAGTTACGTGCCTGAGAAAATTTGGCTGATTTTCGAAAAAAGGGGAAAGACCCCTAAAAGTTATAGAACCTTAATGAAAATCACACCATCATATTCAGCGTATCAGAGAACCCTACTGTAGAGGTTTCAAGCTCCTATCTACAAAAATGTGGAATTTTCCATTTTTTGCCAGAAGAAAGATCACGGATGCGGGTTTATTTGTTTGTTTGTTTGTTTTTTTTTTTCACCAGGGGTGATAGTATCGACCCAGTTGTCCTAGAATATTGTGGGAGGGCTCATTGGAACGGAAATTAAAAGTTCTAGTGGCCTTTTTAAGTGACCAAAAAAAATGGAGGGCAACTAGGCCCCCTCCCACGCTTATTTTTTTCCCAAAGTCACCCGATCAAAATTTTGAGATAGCCATTTTGTTCAGCATCGTCTAAAATATGATAAAAATGTCCTTTAGGATGACTTGATCCCCCAAAGTTCCCAGGGGGAGGGCTGAAAGTTATGAACTTTACTCAATGTTAACATATAGTATTGGTTATTGGGAAGTATACAAACTTTTTCAGAGGAGATTTTTTCTGGTAGGTGGGGGCCGGCGCGGGGCGGGGGCTATATGGACGGATCTTTCCATGAAGGAAGTTTTCATGGGGTAAGGGACATTGCTATGAAGGGGGCGCCGGATTTCCCAGCATTATTAAAGAAAAAGATCAGGAATTAAATAAAAAAAACAAGTTTTTCAACTGATCAACTGATTGTGATTAAGAGGTCATTTTTAAAGAACTGGAAAAAAAATTCGAACTATCAAACAGTTCGTGGTAACGAATTGTAAGTAAGGAGCGACCCGGCTCAATGGTAACCGAAACTCTAAAAAACGGAATTTTGATACCAATAAATACATCAAAAGCATTAAAGTTTAATTTTGATTTTAAACGATCAAGTTCTATCAAGTTTAAGTTCATCCATCAGAGATAACGCAACTGAGAATCTTTATCTGATTTTTAAAAAAATGAAAAAAGACCCTCTAGAAACTATAGAACCTTAATTATAATTACACCATCATATTCAGCGTATCGGATAATCCTACTGTAGAGGTTTCAAGCTCCTATCTACAAAAATGTGGAATTTTGCATTTTTTGCCAGAAGAAAGATCACGGGTGCGTGTTTATTTGTTTGTTTGTTGTTTTTTTTTTCCCCAGGGGTAATCGTATTGACCCAGTGGTCCTAGAATATCGTAATAGGGCTCATTGGAACGGAAAATAAAAGTTTTAGTGCCCTTTTTAAGTGACAAAAAAAAATGGAGGGCAACTAGGCCCCCTCCCACGCTCATTTTTTTCTCAAAGTCACCCAATTAAAATTTTGAGATAGCCATTTTGTTTAGCATAGTCAAAAATCTAATAAATATATCTTTTACAATGACTTAATCCCCCACAGTTCCCAGGGGAAGGGCTGCAAGTTATGAACTTTGCCCATTGCTTACATATTGTATTGGTTATTGGGAAGTATACAGAAATTTTCAGGAAGAATTTTTTCCGGTGGGGGGGGGGGGAGTAGGGCTGGAGGAGGGGGTTACTCTGGAAAATCTTTCCGTGGAGAATGTTTCTTTGGGGTAAGGGACATTTCTATGAAGGGGGCGCCGGATTTCCAAGCATTATTTAAAAAACGATCAGAAATTAAATTAAAGAAAACAAGTACTTTCAACTGAAAGTAAGAAGCAACATTAGAACTTAAAATGAACAGAAATTATTACGTATATGAGGGGTTCTCCCCCAAGTCAATACTTCGCTCTTTACGCTACAGTTTTTTTTAGTGCTTTCAAAAGAGCTATCTATTCTAATTAAACGGCCTTTGTGATTCAGGGGTTTTTGAATTTAATTTTTTTTAACTTTTTAACGTAAAGAGCGTGGTATTGACTAAGGGGAGAACCCCATCATATACATAATAACATATACGTAACAAAAAAAAACAATAAAAAAACAAGCGATACGGCTCAATAGTAAGCGAAACTTTTAAAAACGGAACGTTGATGTCAATAAATGTATCAAAAGAATGGGCTTATAATGCTGATTCTAAATATATAAATCTTATTAAGTTTAGTATTACTCATCAAAGGCTACGAGCCTCAGAAAACTCACCTGATTTTTTAAAGAGGGGAGAAACATCCCTTACAAGTGAAAGAATCTTAATATAAATCACTCCGTCAGATTCAGCGTATCAGAAAACCCTATAACATAGGTTTCAAGCTCATATCTGCAAAAATCTGCAACTTTGTATTTTTTGCCAGAAGAAAAATATGCGAATATAGAAGTTCGTTACGTAAGTTAATTTGTAAATTACGTCAGAACCAAATTTAGAGACAGCCATTTAGCAAAAGAAAAGTAAAATTTTTATGCAAATTTTGTTTACTTATTAAATGACGGCGAGCCAAAATAAAAGCTGCATTAACTAAAAAACGATCAGAAATTAAATAAAAAAACAAGTTTTTTAAACTGAAAGTAAGGAGTGACATTAAAACTTAAAACGAACAGAAATTATTCCGTATATGAAAGGGGCTGTCCCCTCTCAACGCCTCGCTCTTTACGCTAAAGTTTGACTCTGTCTCACAACTTTATTTTTTAAAACAATAAAAAATTTTAGCGTAAAGAGCGAGGCGTTGAGGAGGGGACAGCCCCTTTCATATACGGAATAATTTCTGTTCGTTTTAAGTTTTAATGTCACTCCTTACTTTCAGTTTAAAAAACTTGTTTTTTTTATTTAATCTTCTATAAAACGAACAGAAATTAATTGAAAAAACTTTTTCCGCAAAATAAGTTTTTCAAAGAGAAGTAAGGAACTCCACTAAACAAAAATTAGTAAAATTAAAATCGAATAATCTACCAAGCGTGGAACTACCATAAATCAGCATCTATAAATGCACTAAACATAAAACTAAAAGAAATTAAAATAAATACCCGAGAAAAACACAACACGACTATGCCTTCCCAAGGCCAGAACATAATTTTCGCTTTACTGAAAAAAAATACAAATGAATGCGCATTGTCAGTTTAACATACACATACTGATATTTAGTAATCAAAATGTTAATATTATTTGATTTATTAAAGTTATAAAAGTAGAAACATTTATATTTTTTCAGTAAAGTGCAAATTCCGTTCTGGCCCTTGGAAGGCACCGGGGTTTTGATCCCAACTTATGTTAATTTCTGCTCGTTTTGAGTTTGACTTGGTTATTTATTGTAATTTTTGTTCGTTTTGGGTTTCATTTATTTATCAATGCTGATTTGTGGTAGTATCACGTCTGGTAGATTATTTGATTTTAATTTTGCTCATTTTTGTTTAATGGAGTCCTTCACTATTCTTTGAAAAACTTCTTTTGTGGAAATGGTTTTTTAAATTTATTATATTAAAACAGCTTTGAGTAATGTTCAGAGTTACTAAAGATTTGTCCACTTACTAAAACAGAAATATGATTTTCAGGATTATCACCTTACTGCTATTTACAGTATCAGTTGTTTTATAGCTCCTAATTACGACATAACCAGCTACCATATACCATCTTCCAAACATGCTCAAGGAAAACATCTTAATTTTTCTGAACTTGATTATAATTTTTATTTTAGTTTTCTTGGAAGTCAAAAAAGGGATACAAATTTTTTAATTGAAGATAATAAAAATTATTTTGATTGAATAAATTGAAACTGAAATATTCAACTGTGTTTTAGATCGGCAGTAATATCCCGATAATTATTAAATCGCTATGAGACGTTTGTGGTTCGGTGACAGCAAGAGACAATTTTTTTTTCTAATGAAGATCGAGTTACGGAGAAAAAAGTCTTCTATAATCTTCAAATTGTCTGTATTTTTGTAGCACAAGATGAAAATGTTTTTCTAGCCTATTCAATAACATAAATAAGATATAAAACATAAATTTTGTAGCCCTAAAAATAAACTTTATAGGGGTCAGGTAATATTAGACTTGAGATCGAACACGGAGCATCTCGTGGTCTTGTAAGGTAAACGTGAAAATCCCATATTTGGGCTCTTTGGTCTGTACAAGAAATTTTCACTTTCATCAAATTTTAAAAAATTTTGAATTTGAATTAAGCCTTAATAAGTACCTTAACCCCTAAAAGGGTCTTAAAAAGGATTTAGATCTTAACAGAATTTTTGAATAAGTAAGAGTTATTATCTTAATAACGGTTTTGAGGACTAGATCCTCTTCTCAGCCTGGTGGGTGAGAAAAAAGGAAGGATTTCTAAATTAGAGTCACCAGCACCTCAACAGGAATTGGGCCCCAATCAAACTCTAGTTGCAAGCAAGAATCGGTATTCCCAGTGTCCTTTCTACGCAAATAGTGATTTAAAGGATTGATGAATTTACTAAGTTTGACAGAGTTGTTTCTGTATGGTATTCTACACTAAAAGTATCAGGAAGTATAATCTTCCCCTTGAAAGTAATTACATTGTTTTATTTATCGTCTCAGCGTCATTTTATAGACCCAAGTTTTCAAGCCCACAAAATTGAAAACTGTTGTAGATGACGTTGGCATGGTCTTCATTCAGTGTGCGACGACTGCACATCCCAGACAAAGGATATTTTCTTTTTCGGGGCTAAGCTCTAAGTTACGCCCATACTCAAACGGTAGCACCAACAGTTCCGACGTTTTTGTGTAAAAGATTTTCTAGTTTGAAATTTAGAAAATAATTTATTAGCCAAATAGTCGCTAATTCATTAACAGCCTGTGCAGAACAGACAAGGAACAAACACGAATGCCCCATCGGTACCAGTCCGGTATTGATCCTTGAACTGCTGAGGAAAGGCGTTTGGGGTACCAGCAGGTCCCAAGGGTTTTTTCAACTGTTTTATAGCACAGACAATGGAGAGTCAGCTGCTTGTATTGTCTACGGTCTTGAACTTTTTATATAGGAATGTTCGGATGGATATTGCAAAAACTGGTGCGGACTTTTGTTTTAACAACGACGTTTTAGCTTACTTTCTTAGTATTTCGTGCTGTACGAGCCTGTTGAAGCACCAGTTGTCTAAGGGGAATCAAGTGCCGCACTTACTCGTAAGGTTAACCAACTATGTCTTAAATTCCGTAATTACGTCCTGTCGATGCGTAACCCGCTACCTGCTCTATCTCAAGCTGTAAGAATTTCTTGTTATTACATGTATAAATTTAATCGGGGTTGTTTACTAAGGGACAAATCTCTTCTTGGAATCACCTTGGAAGTGTTTTGTTTGTATGATTTGTATCATAACAAGTACCAAGTGAAAAACAAGATTGTAGACGAGGCAGGGGAAGGATTTGGAAAGAGTAGTCGGTTTTGGGAGCTTGCTGGTGTTAGTTGCTTGGCTTAAGATGTGAGTACAAATAAATTGTTCCTTTGAGTTTCAAAATGCAATTTTTCTCCTTTTTTCCTCTCTCTACAGCGTGAAATTGAGTCTCGCTGTAATAATTTAAATAATAAGGAACATTTTGTTTTCTCACATATTAGTTATTAGTTAGTTTATTTTAATATCACAAAACTCTTATTTCAGTATGAAGATTATGCAAACATTGTACTTATATTACAAGTTATAAATCTCTTTTGATTTTCTTTTAAGATTTTCTTTTAACCAAAAACCATAATTCTTTTCAAAATAAAACCTTTGCTCTTTTTTAACCCTTGTGTTGTGTTCATTTTATCTCAAGTCTTAGGTACTGGTTATTTTTAGCACTTCTTCTTATATTTATTTATCTTCCTTATATATTTATTAACCAGCAGAGTTTGATGTCTGCACGCTACTCTAGCTCTTACTAATCATACAGACTCTGTTTAAACTGGTTTACAAAAAGGTGGCAGCGGTGGGATAAAACCCCCTCCCAACAAAATTAATGAAGTCTGTAAGAAATGTCCTTCTAATTTTAAAATTAATATCAAGTTGCTATGAATCCGGCTTAAGCCAATGCCCTTTCAGGGTATTGAACCAAATGAACTTATCTTTGTAATCCTTTCCCTGTACACAAATTCCTTATTTTGCAATACAAACCCTTTCTTAGAAGGATGGAATTTAGCTACGTTTGTTTGACAAATAGAGGGGGAACATATCTTTTTATAGTGTGACGCTGACGATAGAAGTCAGTTGGGTTTTTGGCTTTGCGCAAGCTTTTGTATGCATGTAGAATGTAAGTCTAATGTGTTCCTTGCTCTTTCTTGATTCTATTATGTTAAAATCCTAGTAAATGGGTATATATCCCATTCTTTAATATTATTATTAAATTCTTCTAAGCAGGAACATGTTAGCCTTAATATTTTAGTTATAATGCTTGCTTTTCTTTAATAATAATAAATTTTACTTCTAGAAATTATATGAACAAGAATTGATCTTTGATTGTGAATAGTAATTATTGAATATTGATTTATAATGAACTAATTTTTAACTAAAAGGTTCTCTTCTTTAATAATAAAATCTTAGTTTTTCTTATACCTGTGTTGTCTTGTATATTTTATCACGATGATCAGGATTTTGTCAAGATATCTCTCTCACTTGGTTCATTTCGTCTATTGAGGCTTATTTAGGGGTACTCGGGTCTCATGGCTGAGTTTGGGCATGGAGTCATCACCATGAGAAGAACCCCCCCCTTACAAAATGGTGGCAGCGAAAACGCGATGCGATTCTTTTGCATTAAAAGCGTCTCTTTTTAACGCTACGCTTAATTTTGAGGGAGCAGAATCTTGATTATAAATCCTTTTTGTTGATTTTTTAATACTTAAATTACCATAATTAATTGAATCCCTTTAATTTTTCTTCGTCTTCACTGCTTGCCTGTACGCTTATGCTTTTTTTAGATTTATAAAAATAAGACTAACCGCAATAATAAAAACAGTCAAATAATATATGGATATTGCTCAATTTGGTACCCTCATAAAGGAATTGTTGGTTGGTGGAGTATAGATAGTTGCCTTTTCCTCAGTTCCAGTCCACTCAAACAGGATTAGTTGGTTGCTTAAGTTTGGTAAGCTATAATTAATTTCTCCTTAAGTAATGTCCCTACCTCGGGAAAGTGATAAACCGGAAGCCTCAGCCCTTGGGCAAGCTTCTAATCTTAATACAGGAGCTACACCAGCTCCAGTATACCAAAAAGTAGCTTATAGTATTATCCATTGTCCATTATAAAAAGAAGTTCTTTAAACCACAACAAATTTCTAGTTTGGTTAAATATCTTCAGAGAGTTTGTAGATTAATGGGATTAGTAGAATCAGTTTATGACCGAGAGGCACGCTTCCTTAATGTTTGATGAACCGTATAGCTTGTATTTAGAAAAATATGTGACCGCTACACATTTTTCTGGGCTAAAAGAATCCCTGTGCTCTGCTTTTCTTAATAAAATTTCACCGACCGAAAACATTTAACATATTATGCAAGTTAGACATGAAAATAATGAGCCGGTCGTAGGATTTTTTAATGCGTTTTAATGCAGAATTTGAGAGCTACTCTTCTTTAGTTAAAAATGTTCCGGGGCGTGCATGCCTCCTTTCAGTTATTGATTTATTTAAATAACAGGCCTTTGAACAAAAAAATTACATGAGAATATCAGAAGATTTATTCGCAAAAAAAAGGATTGCGCAGATATTACACAAATATTTTAGAATGATAGAGTGTAAAATAAGACACTTAGTCTTTTCGGGGATTTTTGGTAGTTGACAATTGCCTTTCGCCGTAATCCTAGGGTTCAAAAATATGGAAGGACTAGACAGTCCCTTATGCTTTCGTGAAAGGAAGTTAGAATTTTGAACCAAGGCTAAGGATTAAGCAGGCTTAATGATGGATTAGCATATAGGGGTGTATTAGTGATTTCTGATATACCTGTTGACCCTAGATCATTTAAAAAGTGTAGATTGTAAGCTAGTTACTACAGAAAATATCTCAATTATTGATGGTGATAATTTAATTATTGTTCCAAAACCAGAATATGAAGAATTTCTTTCTACGTTTAACCTTTAAACGTACAAAAATAATTGTTTTCCGAGAGCTAGTTCAATTGCTCTTAAATAGTGACAAATGCTTTTCTAAAGAAGCGTATGACCAATGTATTTTTAAGCCTAACGGTTTTTAAGCCTTGATGTACCATTTGAACCATAATATAAACTACCTAAGTAGTTTAGAATCCCTCATTAAATGGCTTTGTGCTAAAAGAACATATATACACTATGCTGAAATCCAATATATTAGAGAAAAGGGTCTATCCTGTTCCTTCACCTGTTTTCCTTATAAGGAAATATTCTGTCAGTAAAAATAAGGCTCTTAAAAGAAACAATGCTCCAATTCCAGTTAATTTACGTACAGTTAATAATAACATGGAATACAGCATTCCTAATTCCTTGAACTTCTTACATTTTCAAAATTTGTCAAAAGGAGTGTTCTATAGTGAATTTGACATGCGCAGTGTTTTTTTTCAAATTCCCATTGATGAAAGATACCAAAAATTCCTTTTTTTTTTATCAACTTTAACTGGCCGCAGCCATTGCTACACAAGAATACCACAAGGAAGTTTATTTGGGCCAAAAGCTTTCGCTAGCTTCATGGATAAATGATTTCCAGGAAGTTACCGTTCCTTCATTTTCATTTTTTTTTTTTATGATATATTTACTAAATAAAACCTAACCTAATGAGCGTTTCTTTCATGTCAAGATATTTTTCAGGCGTCTAAAAACTCACAACAATTACTTATTAGCTTCTAAATCATAAGTTTTAAAGAACCTGTTCCTGTATTAAGATATATCGTGTCGCCTGACAAAATTAGACCTCAAGTATCCAAATTGGTTGCTATAGAAGAACAGAAGGGCCTGAAAATATTCCTATTTTTAAATTATTTGTTGACTCTTCTGAAAATGGAACCGGGGCTGTTCTTTGTCATGAAAAGGATTACGGAAGGATGGGAGTCGGGTTTTTTTTTTTTAATAGTTCTCTTTAAACCATTTTCCAAGAAGTCTTCTATCGTTAGGGAGCCATATGGCTTATATAAAACTTTGAAGAGCTCTCAGATTCAGTATTATTTGGAGAAGATTGTGAAATATTTATGCGGATGCTAAAAATTTAAATATTTATGTAAAGATCAGGATGTCTCTAGAAAGATGTACCCGATATCATTACTTATTGTGGATAATCCTTTATATACGCATGAAACATATTCCTGAGATTAAGATAATACTTAATATTTTATCGAGGCCAAGTCGAGAGATAATAGACAGCAGTCAGATCTTATATCCGGTTCTTAACGAACGAGAAATTTTAGCAGCGGGCATTTTTTTTTTATTAGTAAACCTAATGTAGCTTACTTAGGTATGCAATCTGAGGAATTAAACCACGGACAAATACGGGATCCCGAGAAGAGACTTAATATTGATTTATTGAAAGAGCCGGATGTGTTAAAAGACAACCGTGCTCAAAGGAGGAGCTCCATATATGATAAGCCCGCCAGGTCACAAGTGGATACTGACCCCACATTCCTGGTGTGAACCAGGGACCCAGAAGGATTGGCCAATCCGCGGTGAGCATAGTGTCTACCGCATTTTTAATTTTGATGATATGTATCTTGAAAAAAAAAGAATATGATATTTTATAGTCTCTTCATTGTTAGTTCCTATTATTATTGTTATTAAAAGTTTGATTAAGTTCTGTATATAATAAAGTATTCTCCGAATAACCATTATAGTATAAACCAAAAAGCGCGCTCTTAACCCTCTATTTTGATCAGTTTGCCTAGAGTGATGAGTCCAGGCAACTTAAAATTATTTCATGATTATTTATTGTTAAGTAGCAAAACCGGCTACGAGAGAACGTTGTGAAAACTCGACAGTTTTGTGTTTTTGAAAATAAGGGCTTCGTTATTAAGGAATTTGTTGTTAATTTTTAATTGTGTACCGCGTAAATAATAAACGGAAAAAAAAAAAATATATGCATATACATATATACATTTATTTAAACCTCTGAGAAAAAAAGGTAAATGACTAAACTGTATTTTTGTTTGGGTATTGATGGATAATTTAATTTAGTTAATTATGATATTGTAGCAAAAGGATTCCAATATTATTATAAAACCACAAAATCGTAAGACAAGAAGTTTGATTCCAAATTAAGAGTGAACTGGTCAACTGAGTGCAATGGTCACGGAATGAAACGACAAAATTGCAATTCATTAGAATTGATCTTTTCTTGCTTTCTTCTTTTGCCCTTAGCCCCAACGAAATAGATGTAGTTAGTACTTAGAAAGACGGTGACGGATTTAGTTGTGATAGATGGTTTGGTTATGTTTTAGCTTGATGTTTGGGTTATGTGTGATTCTTCCCTAGTTACTGAGTTTCTATTAACCTTTAAGCACCAATTAATATAACAGTAATGTATGTAATAATAGAGCCTTTTACTTATAAGAAAAATGATAGTCGTTTGTTGTCCTTATTCTGTTCAATGGGCTTGAAGAAAAGAAAAGTGAATCGTGTTGTAAAAAGTTTCTACGTTCCTTAATGACACGATAAGGCACGATCGTAGATGTGAGGAAAATAGACCCAGTACCGCAAATGACAAAATAGTTTTAAATCATTAAAGGCTAGCGAACAGAAGCTACCTTCAGCTGATAATCTTCTGTCTATTAATAGTCTTACAGTTTCTTGGTCACTTACTCATTCAATAGCGTTGCAGCCTAAACCTCAATTGATATTCTATTTATGTATACTAAGAATGTATTTAATTCTGTGTTTCTCTGTTTTCTTTTCTCGTGATTTATCCTTGTAAAGGCCAGCGCCATTGAGTGGGAGGACCATAATATTTTTCTGTAGATATTTGAAGTTATCAGCATAATAATAACTTTAAAAACTTTCACGCAAGCTTATATTAAAAGGTCGGATTTGTAAGAAATGTCCTCCTAATTTTAAAATTAATATCAAGTTGCTATGAATCCGGCTTAAGCCAATGCCCTTTCAGGGTCTTGAACCCAATAAACTTATCTTTGTAATCCTTTCCCTGTATACAATTTCCTTATTTTGCAATACAAACCCTTTCTTAGAAGGATGGAATTTAGCTACGTTTGTTTGACAAATAGAGGGGGAATATATCTTTTTATAGCGTGACACTGACGATAGAAGTCAGTTGGGTTTAGGGCTTTGCTCAAGCTTATCGTGTGCATGTAGAATGTAAGTCTAATGTGTTCCTTGGTCTTTCTTAATTTTATTATGTTAAAATCCTAGTAAATGGGTATATATCCCATTCTTTAATATTATTATTAAATTCTTTTAATCAGGAACATATTAGTCTTAATATATTAATTATAATGCTTGCTTTCCTTTAATAATAATAAACTTTACTTCTAGCAATTATATGAACAAGAATTGATCTTTGATTGTGAATAATAATTATTGAATATTGATTTATAATGAACTAATTTTTAACTAAAAGGTTCTCTTCTTTAATAATAAAATCTTAGTTTTTCTTATACCTGTGTTGTCTTGTATATTTTCGATGATCAGGATTTTGTCAATATATCTCTATCACTTGGTTCATTTCGTCTATTGAGGATTATTTAGGGGTTCTTGGGTATCATGGATGAGTTTGGGCATGTAGTCATAGCCCTGCGAAGACGCCCCCCCCCTTACAGGGGACAGTTGACCTCTTATCACTTTTGACTCTTAAAAAGGGTACTAGAACTCTCGATTTCCAATCGAATGAGTCCCCTTTGAAGTGTATACGGCGAAGCCTTCTATATGAAGTGCCTCTGGGAAAAAAATAAATAGAGTGAGGGAGGAGGCTAGCTGCCCTCCAATCACTTTTAAAAAGTGAATTTCATCTTTCAATTTCCAATCATTTGAGCCCTCTAGGAAGTTTATACGAGCATCCCTTCCATAACAACCATATGCCCCCAGGGCATAACTTACAAGGCCTACCCCCGGGCCCTGTGGAGCTGTGTCGACACCGGAGTTTTTTGTTATCAGAACTTTGAACTATTTTTAACAAAATTTCTATCTCAAAATTTTTATCTGATGCATTTAGGGTGTGAATGAGGAGGGGGCTAGTTGCCCTCCGATCTCTTTTGACTCAAAAGTGAACAAAAACTTTCAATATCCAATCAAATGAGCCTTCTCCGAAGTTTATAATATCTTCCATTTGAACTATATATGCCCCTAGAGCATTACTCATAACGCCTGCCTCCGGGCCCTGGTGGGTTCCGTCGACACAGAAATTTTTCTTATTTGACCTTTGAACTGTTTTTAATGAAATGGCTATTATGAAAAATTTATCGGATATATTTTGCCCTTGGATATATTTTTTGCCCTTGGATATATTTTGACTCTTAAAAATTGAACTAGAACTTTCAATTTCCATTCAAATGATCCCCCTCTCAAGTTTATACAAATATCCCTTTCATTAGAACCATATACGCCCCCAGGACAACACTTACACCGCCTATCCCCCTGACTCTTACTAATTTTTGAAAAAATTCCAAAACACTGGCTATCTAAAAATTTATCGCAGACGGGTTTGGGGAAAAAGAGCGGGGGGGGGGGCTAGTTTAACTCTCTTGACTCTTAAAAAGTGAACTAGAGCTTTCCATTTCCAATCAAATGCGTCCTCTATGAAGTTTATACGAGTATCCCTTTCATAAGAACCATACATGCCCTTAGGGCATAACTTAGAATGCCTACCCGTGGGCCCTGGCGGGTTGTATTGGCCCCGAAGTTTTTCATATCCGACTATTGAACTAAATTTAACAAGATGTCTATCTCAAAATTTTCATCAGATGGGTTTGGAAAAAGAAGGCGTGGGGGGGGGGGGGCTAGCTGCCCTCGGATCTCTTTTGACTATTAAAAAGTGAGCTCGAACTTTCAATATACAATCAAATGAGCCCTCTTAAGTTTATACGAGTATCCCTTTCATACTAACAATATATGAGCAGGAACCCTTCTCTAATTTTGAACTATACAAGATTCAGCCGATCAGAGGGCTACAAATACGAAATATACAAGATCACGTGTCTCTTTCTAGGCCAATCAGGAACTTAGAATACTGACGGGAAAATGCACATGCGCACTCCAACGAGCATGACAATATTATTGATCTACTAACGGGACAAGATCATTTACACCTGTTTCAAGATCAACGAATTTACGTAAGGTTTCTCTTACATCACAATTCCACCTTGAGGTTTTGTTTCTAATGATCACGCTTTGAAGTTAAAGTAACATACCGTTTCAAGACATTGTGGAGCAAACAACGAATACTGTGGATTTATAAGTTTTAGCTACACAAATTTATAATCTGAGTTCTCTTTCGTAAATTTTCTTTGGTTTTTCCAAATAAAATCATTTTTGTAGTCCCCCACCCCCTCCAATATATTCAAATTCAGGATATAGCCCCCCCCCCAAAAAAAAACGAATCTTTATACTTTGTTTCAAAATATACTTTTTTTTTTTACTACGTAACCCCCACTCCTCCCACCTTTTGTCACCATTTAATTCTTTCAATTGAAGTTATTCTTTTACTCAAAAAGTGCCATTTTCCATAATGTGTTTAAAATCATCAAAATAGAATTGGCTCTCTTTGCGGTCTAGACAAAACCGTGTGTGATTAAGGCTGTAATCTCCAGCAAGAGGGGAGCTTCATAAACAACATTCGCGCGGAAAGAGATTGCTGTTAATTAAGCTTGTGAGGGTTCTTTGCGTAAATCTGTGTTGTCTGAAAGAGGGGAATAAATTGTCTGCAAATTAATGCCTAAAAGAGATATTTTTAGGACATATTAATTATGTAAGAGGCGTGGGGATGCTAACCGTCCTTTAGGGTGCATATTTTTAGGTACATCTTGAAATGTCTTGCGGGAAAACGAGAGCCTTTATTCCTTTTTTCTAGTTTTACTAGTGTCCATTATTTAATTATATACCTTTCTTTTGATAAAGTTTCTCTTATATTCTCAGGGGGGAGCGTTAAAACTTTGATTTTTTACTTTGATATAAAAGGCTAGAAAGCAATGCCTTTAATTTAGGGGAGTGGGGCTACATGAAATCTATATTAAGTGTAAATTGGCTAGCATTTTTACCTCTGGTCGCAAATTTTATGCCTATTTGCCGAGGATGTGTGTTAAAGATCTTTTTTTTATCTAATTTAAAGCCAAGAGGCTGGGACTGTGTAATCAAGTCTATATATATCTAAATACCACCTGTTTTTTGAGCTTATAACATTTCGAAAGTTATGAGTTTGCTATGAGTTTGTAGCCTACGTAACTATCTAAATTTGACAATTTACCCCCTCCCCTACCCCATAATTCTCGGTTTTTCATTAGCCCTGGTTTTTAGAAACACAATTTCTACAATATTTACAAGATTTTTCAAACATTAAAGAAGCTACAAGGCTTCTTTTTTGTATTATTCTGTTCTAAAGGCTTTTCCGAAGAAAAACACGGTACTTATGCATTATATCCGACACACAAAAAAAGTCAAGTTAGCTTAATGCTAATGCAATAAAATATGGTAGTTTAGAAACAAATTTGGGCTATACATTTGCATATTTGGGGTGGAAGGTAAAGCATAGCATATATTAAATATCTAACATAATCTAGGGGCCTTTTTTCATTAAACCACCATCTCCCGAAAATTAAAATATTTCCACTAAGCGTTGTTTAAAGTCATTGGAGAACACAAATTACTGTTGTAAAATTTTTTTACCGTGGTAAAAACCCAACCGTTTACGATTAATTCTGCGTGTATTTAAATTCTAATTATTTCTAGAGATTATAACATTTTGAAGGTTATATGATGGATCTGTAGCCTACCTAGCTATATAAATTTGATAATTTACCCCCTCCCCCACCCCATAATTCCCAGTTTTTGAATAGCTACATGAAAACCTATAAATTAATTTATTTTTAATGACAATTTTGAGCAATGTCCCCCACCTCACAAGAGGGCGAGAACCACTGATAAACCCCTGTGAGCGCATCAGTTGTCCAATATGGCCGTTGGCCAATACCTTCAGCTCCTTCCAGACCAGCTCTGCCTGCACAAGCCGCCATCCCATCTGTGCAAGGTCATGACATCACTGCTCAGTGTACCCCGCCTATACAGGGCTGTGACGTTGCTGCTCCGTCCGCCGTCAATCAAGCGTTTCCGGGGGCTTCAAGACCTGCGCTCCATGCCAGTTAAGTTCGTGTGCCCCCTACAGTCCTTCAAATGCAAGCTGTTGATCAAAATGTGAGTTTTAAATTTATTATTATTTCTGATAGTGATTTTTCTCCAAAAGGAAAATATCTCGCTAATACTTCAGTTAAACAGGTTGTAATTATCAAATCCTTTCAAGTGCACGCATCTGACCTGCTAAACATTATAAATTAGGATAGCAGCTTAGCAAAGGTTTCGCTGAAAAAGATACTTTTTTATTCCCGTCATATTGTCTAGAGTAAATCCTATGGATTGCAAGAGGGGTGGGGGTAGATGTTGATTATGATAAACAGTTTCATATGATATCTGTTTTCCATTTTGAGTACATTAAGATGAAACTAGAAAGTCATTTTCATTATAGACAGAGCAAGCGCTGCTTATTTTTTTCCACTAGATAATTCGCTAAGAAAACTATGAGTATTGCAAATTCAATGGTAAATAGTGTTGCTATTAACTATGTTACATGTTATAATTTTCACTATTTTATTGTGTGGGAGTGAGTGGTGCATGCGCTGCTTTTATTATTTTTCTGTCTACTAGATAATTCGCTGAGATAGTATAATGAATATTACAAATTTATGGCTAAATAGCGATGCTATTAAGTATGTTACATTTTATGATTTTCACTATTTTATTGTGTTTGTGTGAGAGTGGTGCATGCGCTGCCTTTATTATTATTCTGTATACTAGATAGTTAACTGAAAAAGTAGTTTCACTATTGTTATTGGTATAGAAACAAGTACCTACTGTCAGTTTTTGAAATAGACACGATTACAAAGCTTAAAAATTAGCCAAATGGTACTATGTTCACACAGATAATGGTATTGCTTCTGCTGCAACATTCAAGTGTGTATTTTTTTAAGCCCATTTTTTAAACAATTAGAAAATAAAATCACTATCAACCCAATTTTCGACTTTCTTTTAAAAAAAATTGGGTGTTTTATGCACGTTGAAATTAAATGGTTGTTTCTTTATAGGCTACAATGCATTCGTACGCACTACCTTCTCCCCATCTGAAGAAACAAGTCACAAACTATGTGTTCGCATTGAAGCGCCAATGGAGTTTCGTGATATTTAGGTACGGGAATGCTATGAAGGTAGTGAGAATTTAAATGATACTCTTATCAATGACACGGAATGGGCAGACAGTTTATTGAATAATTATTTAAGTTTTGATAATAATACACTTGAACAAGAAAACGCAGTTACTTCAAAGGGAGATTTATCGTGGTTAAGCCCGAATACAATGCAAATTTTTGATGATTTTTCCAAAGAGTTAAATGAGAAGCCTCCCCCTACTGATTTATTGGGCATTGTCCCTGTTCAACCAATTATAATTGATTAACAAAATGAATTTGCTTGGGCTGACTCTCACAGCCTAGGTACCCTCGAGGCTATGCTAAGTGAACTGGGATATTTTACTCCACAAACCAGCCCTATTGTTGAACAAAGCGGGGGATGGGGTTTAGGTCGTGATGATAATATACATGGGGGAGGGGTAATGATACACAATTCTCGTCGCTACCGGAATTTCAACAAACAAATTCGATACTGAATACAATAGACGTTTTTACTACAAAATATGTTGATCCATTTAATACAGTTATGGGGGAAATTTTAGAACCGATCCCATTTATATTATTCATGAATATGTAGAAAAGTTCTTGCACTTTTAGAAAACCAGATTCAGTTGTGGGGGGGGGGGGGTCGGGACCGTATCAAAGCCTCAATTGTTTGAAAAATATTTTATCTAAATGAGAGGTCATGGGGAGGTGTATGACCATTATTTAAAAACCGAGATGTTTGTAGTGTATTCTAATTTGGAAAATTACGAGACTGTATTTATACGATGGGTAGACAATACTATCACTCATCTCGAAAATTATAATGAGAATGGTAGTGGCTCCAGTTTTATTTATTGGAAATTTGTGTAAATATATGTAAATTTAAAAAAGATTTTATTTTAACAGGGGGAATTGGGCCCAGGGCAATAGTTTTGAAATATAATCCCGATTTAGAACGATGTCAGGGTGTTCCACGAATCTGTTTCGAAAGAGGCCAAATCTGTGTCATGTAAACTTTCCTCATATTGGCTCGAACCTCTACAAAATGACGCTAAAAAGAAACATTTGGACTACTGGGCCGTGCATGGCAAGGAGGGGTCGGATTTTCCCCCAGTAGATTTCTCTTGTTTAGCGGAAAAATTTCCTGTAACACTCAGGGCAATAGATATTTTTGAAAGGGCCGACGCCCATTTGAATATCGGTGTTGCAGAGCTCCAATACGAAACGGAATTTCAAAAGGGTATGCGTTCTAATAAACAGGGCATAATATTCTCAGTAAGGGCTTCGTCGATTGAATCGGTGAAACACTGAATTTGTTTGTTGTGCACACCACCTACCCGTCGATTGAATCGGTGAAACACTGAGTTTGGTTGTTGTGCACACCACCTAGTGAACCAAATTCAATTGGTCACTTCAATCCCATTACAGCCATTAGTAGAGTTCTGGAGGACGGTAAGAAGGGGTTCGGGACACGATACTACTGCCCAATGTCCCTGTCTAGATTTCATAGTGAATTAAAGCTACAAAATCACATGAAACATTGTAAAAGACACGGCTATCAATCGTCGGAAACGGTTTCGTGTGACCGAGCAATTTTATATTTTAAAAATTTTCAGAATAGTCTTATGCAAAGCGATAAAATAAGTTTAGACCGAGAAGCAAAGCTTTTGGATGTGAACGACCCACAATTTTCGAATTACCAAAGAACATCGAGCCACCGCAGTTTCCTATGCCTACGCACAACAAGACAGCTCTAACACTATGCAATTGTTAGAAATAGTCGAAACGTTGGATGAGAATTATTGCATGATCAAAACATTAACTAAATTAATTGTTACAGCAAATGGAGCTATTTCCCGTTTGAGAAATACCCACTATCCAATGATATTGTCAGCAGGGGATCGCGTGGCCATTAAAAATAAGAAAATATGTTGGGTTTTTTAAGGGCGAATTTGAAGAAGGGACTAAGGGGAAAGGAACTAAGGGGAAAAAGACAAAGGGGTGTGGGAAGGGGAAAGTCAGGGATCACGATAACCTGTGGCAGGAAAATATCTTCAGGGGGTAGTAATTTTCGTGATGTAGCAAATCAAACGTGCAATGTAAATGTAAGCCAGCAGTTTTTTATAACTGTTTTCATTCACAATTCAAATTATGATTTGAAATTTATTTTACCGGCTTTGGCACGTATGCGCAGGGAGGGAGGGGGTGCCGATAGCCCACGGGTAAGTAACTCATTTACCTACAATATTATCCCCAAATCTGCTGAGAAGCTGGTGCTTTTAGAATTCAAATGGCAGGCAGTGGATAATGGGCATACATGCTGGAATAAAATCCGTTTCTTAGATTCTTATAGTTTTTTCCCCAAGGCTCTGAGTCAACTAATTCAAGTGCAGAAAAGTGACAATTTTGATAGTTACCCTCTACTCAAACAGCGCTTTCAAGACAGTGAAATGTATGACTTTCCGACATGTAAAAGCGTATATGCATATGATTATTACTGCTATTGAACTCGGTTCAGTGAGAAGAAACTCCCTCCCATTGATGCATTCTATAATATACTTACCGATAGTGAATGCACTGATGAGGACTATGAATTTGCTAAGAGGGTATGGGCTAAGGGTAATTGTAAAAATGGTTTGGATTATTGTAGAATGTACTTGGCCAGTGATGTATTAACTCTTTTAGACATTGGTTGCAAAAACAGATCAAATATATTCAGAATTTGGTCTAGACATTGGCTATTATTTTTCAACACCGTAGAAGTATTGGAGTAGTCTATCTGGAAGTATTCTATCCTTCAGTAGAAGGATTGGAGCTCTTTTGAGCTAGGGTAGAGGACTTCACAATACCATTCAAATAGAACTTGTTTATTATAACGACCCTAGAATTTCAGTCTCAAATTCTTTTCGAAAACAACCTTTAAGAATCCTTTTTTTCTCTTCTGTGTGTTATAACCACTCTTTTATATATTGCTAATTTGGTTAATGAAAGAAAATGAAATAGGATTATTATTATAGAATAGTTTAGAAACAAATTTAAGTTTTACTCAACAAAAGTTACGCAGTTGAGAAAAAATTTGTCTTATTTTTGAAAAAAAATACGGAAAAGAAAAAAAAATATATACATTTACAAGTTCTGGCTGCACTTGTACATCAGAAGTCCCTGGCAAGGCGTGAAGAGGAGTTTTCCCTTCATCTTGATCAGATAAGGCTGACTCGAATTTCTTGCTAGGTTGCATAGAGACTCCTGGCTGGTCCAACGAACTAGCAAATCTGATTACTGTTGATCTTGCAGCTTGCATTGATGTGATATCATCCCATCTTGGTCTTTTTTCAGAGGGAGGGCATGAATCCATCTCAACATCCTTAAAAAAAAGAAGAAAAATTTAGTAATAAGCCCTCTTTTACAGATAAATTGCCCTATAAAGTTTATTCTGGTGTTTGTAGCACTTTAGAAATATTTAAAAAGCTTTTAAAATAAATTTTTGAAAATTTTGAGTTTGGAGGGAAGGGAAGGAGGGGAGGGTGATTTCAAAAACATCTCCCCATAATATAATTTGACCTATAAAGTCAATTCTGATGTTTGTAATGTTCTATGTCTTAAAGCCTTACAAATATTTAAAAAATCTTCCGAAGTAGAATCTTGGAAAATTTTGAGTTTGGAGGGAAGGGGTATTTTAAAACCCCTCTTCCCGTGATATAATTTGACCTATAAAGTCGATTCTGAAACTTGTAGCGCTCAATCTATTAGTGCTTTAGAATGCCTGCTACTTTTTACAAATCAATATTTTTTCTGCTCAAATGTTCCTTCGCGTACATACGAATATCATGGTACTAAACTCCCCAAAATTTGAAATAAAAAAAAAGACAAAATTTAATTAGCTAGCTCAATTCTTACTTATTCAAAATATTAACAGGGGGCATTGAACCCTCAATCCCATAGTATCGAAACACAAAAAAAGTCGACAATTATATGCAAAGCTTTTAAAAGTTATATACCTAAATTACGAAATACTTAAAATCACAGAAAAAAAGGAAGAAAAAGATTCCTGGACATAGCCCAAACTAAAAAATTATTATGTATATAAGGAACTCACCCTCTAGCCTATATCTCACCCTATACGCTTTTTTTTACATTTTTCAAAAGAGATATCTTAACCAACCTTTGGGATTCGAACGAAATTCGAACTTAAGTGTAAAGAGCAAGATATTAAGGAGGGAGGCGACCTTTCATATCTGCCGAAACTAATATGCAAATTCTATTTTAATTTTTCATATACAACGAGCCAAAAATTAAAGTGAACATGCCTCTCTTTTTTTGAATATTTACTAAAATTTAAATACATGGATCGTTTAATATTTAAAAGAAGGAAGCTTTTTAAAAGAGGTAACCAAACAGTGAAAAAAAAAACATAGGTAATGTAATTCTTCCTTAACTTAATGAAGAGACAATTTCTTTTAATTATAATAATTAGAAAATTTAACTCTCCAGAAGTTGCTTATAATTTTTCATATGTATGTAAATGATCGCAAAAATACCGATGCTGATAGGTTGAATGAACTTTTCAAAGTGTTGAAAATTCTAATTTGAAACCTGAATATATACAAAAAATAATTGAATATATTAGCAGCGAAACAAGACGCGCTGGTTTTATTGCTTCAGAAAAACTTGTCCTTCATAACACGTTATGCAAGGTCCAGAATAACACAGAAAGGAACATAAAGTAGTACCAGATTATACCCATCAGAAACCAGTCTGGTACAGGGGCCTTGGCAAAGGTGTAATGCCTCGTAGAAGTATTACCTATAGGACCGGTAGAAATGTCTTGCTATAAGACCGGTAGAAATGTCTTCCTATAGGACCGGTAGAAATGTCTTCCTATAGGACCGGTAGAAATATCTTCCTATAGGACCGGTAGAAATATCTTCCTATAGGACCGGTAGAAATGTCTTGCTATAGGACCAGTAGAAATGTCTTCCTATAGGACCGGTAGAAATGTCTTCCTATAGGACCGGTAGAAATATCTTCCTATAGGACCGGTAGAAATATCTTCCTATAGGACCGGTAGAAATGTCTTCCTATAGGACCGGTAGAAATATGTTCCTATAGGACCGGTAGAAATATCTTCCTATAGGACCGGTATACCTGCAAGCAAATAGCATGGCAATTGCTATACCTGCAAGCAAATAGCATGGCAATTGCTATACCTGCAAGCAAATAGCATGGCAATTGCTATACCTGCAAGCAAATAGCATGGTCCTATACCTGCAAGCAAATAGCATGGCAGTTGCTATACCTGCAAGCAAATAGCATGGTCCTATACCTGCAAGCAAATAGCATGGCTATTGCTATACCTGCAAGCAAATAGCTTGGTCCTATAGCTGCAAGCAAATAGCATGGTCCTCTACCTGCAAGCACAGAGCATGGAAAGTGCTAAACCTGCAAGCAAAGACCATGGAAATAGATATAAATGCAAGAAAATACCATGGCAATTGATATACCTGCAAGCAAATAGCATGTTACTATACCTGCAAGCACAAAGCATGGCAATTGCTATACCTGCAATCAAATAGCATGGTCCTATACCTGCAAGCAAATAGCATGGTCCTATACCTGCAAGCAAATAGCATGGCAATTGCTATACCTGCAAGCAAAATGGTACCTTGGTTACTACTTCTATTTTATGTTCCCAAAAATGAGCAGAAATAAAGTCAAATGATCTTCCAAGCGTTAAACTACCACAAACTACTGTCAATAAATAAATGAAACTCAAAACAGGCAGAAATTACAATAAATAGCTGAGTCAAACCCAAAATGAGAACAAATTAACATGAGTAGGGTTGATAACCCCCATGCCTTCTGAAAACCAGAACATACCTTGTTCTTTAATTAAAATAAAATACGTTTTAAATGTTTTCAATTCTTTTAATTTCATAATTGAAAAATTATCAAGCCTTTACGGACTAAATATTATTATATGTCATTTAAACTGACAATCCACGGTTATATGTTTTTCAGTAAAGTGCAAATTATGTTCTGGTTTTGAGAGGCATGGGGGTTACCAGCCCTACTCATGTTAAGCCGATATGGAATCAAACTTTTGATTGGTTAACTTTGGGGAAATGGTGGGCGCAGGAGAGGGCTAGTTTCCCCCAATCTCCAATCAAATGAGCCTTTTTCAAAGTTTTTACGACAACAAACAGTCATCTCAAAGTTTCTATAAGATGCATTTTGGGAAAATACGAGGTGTGGGGGAGTATCCACCCTTTCATCATTCAATCGCAAAAAACGACACTAGGACTTCTGATTAAGGTTACATAAAAACCTTATATGCCCTTGGGGCATAACTTAAAACCCTTGCGCTGAGGGCTTTCGAGGGGGCTGATAAAAAGGACACTAGAACATCTGATTTCGAATCAAATGAGCTCATTCTGGAATTTTTACCACCACCCTTTCCATAAAAACCTTATATGTCCTTGGGGCATAACTTTCAACCCATGCGCTGAGGGTCGTAGAGGGGGGTGTCATCCTCAAAGACATAAATTCCACACTTTTCAACTACGTTGAACAAAATTGCTATCTCAAAATTTTGATTAGATGTGTGTTGGAAATTGATGGGCGTGAGGGGGAAGGGCTAGTTGCCCTCCAATCACTTTTGAATAATATAAAGAGTGCTAGCCCTTTCAATTTTCAATTGAATGAAAATACAGTTTAGGGAAAATACAAGGTGTGGGGGGTATCCACCCTCTGATCCCTCTGAATCTCAAAAAGGGCACTAGAACTTTTAATTACCAATCCAATGAGGCCCCTCCGAAGTTTATACAATTACCCTTTCTATATAAACCTTATGAGCCCCCTGGGTATAGCTTACAGCCCTTGGTCTTGGGGCTGTGGGGGGGGGGGTCATCCTCAAAGACCTAATTTCTGGACCTTAAATTACGTTGAACAAAATGGCTATCTCAACATTTGTATTGGATGTGCTTAGGGAAATGGTAGGTGTGTTAGGAGGGGTTAGTTGCCCGTCAATCACTTTTGACTATTAAAAAGCGCACTAGCCTTTTCAATTTCCAATCAAATTAGCTCTTTTCTAAATTTCTACGCCAACAAATGGCCGTCTCAAAATTTCTATCACATGCGTTTCGGGAAAATACGAAGTGTGAAGGGGATGGGGGTATTCACACTCCGATCGCTCTGAATCTTCAAAAGGACACAAGAAATTCTGATTACCAATCCAATGAGCCCCCTCAGAAGTATACGATCACCCTTTTTTTGCAGACCATCTACGCGCTCCAGACGTGACATCCACCCTGAGGGCTTTGTGGGGGGGGGTGTTTTCCTAAAAAACATAGTTTCTGGATCTCTCAAATACGTTGAAGAAAATGGCTATCTAAAAATTTTGATTGGATGTGTTTGGGGAAATGGTGCACATGGGAGGAGGGTAAAAAAGGCACTAGCTCTTTCAAGTTCCAATCGAATAAGCTTTTCACGAAGTTTCTACGACAACAAATGACCATATCAAAATTTTATATCAAAAGGATTTCAGGAAAATACGAGGTGTGTGGGGGGGGGTATCCGTCATCTGATCACTGAATCTTAAAAAGGACACTAGAACATCTTATTATCAATCCAATGAGTCCCCCTCCGAATTTTATGCAATCACCCTTTCCATATATACCTTATATGCCCCCAAGGCTTAACTTATAACCCTAGCTCTGAGGACTCGGGAGGGGGGGGGGTATGGTTGTCATTTTCAAAGACATAATTTCTGGATTTAATTTACGTTGTACAAAATGGCTATCTAAAAATTTTGATTGGATGGTTTTGGGAAAAGTGTGTTCGTGGAAGGGGAGTTAGTTGCACTTCAATCTCTTTTGACTGTTAGAAAGGGCACTAGCCCTTTTAAGTTCCAATCAAATGAGTCTTGTTTGAAGGTTCTAAAACAACAAATAGCCATTTCAAAATTTATATCAGATGCATTTCGGGGAAATACGAGGTGTAGGGGGGGGGTATCCACATTCCTATCACTCTGAATCTCTAAAAGGGCGCTAAAACTTCTGATTAGCAATCTAATGAGCCCCCTCAGAAGTTTATATGATCGCCCTTTCTATATAAGCCTTATATGCCCCAGGGCAAAACTTACAACCCTTGCCCTGAGGGCAGTAGGGGGACTGGCAGTCTCAAATATATAATTTCGGGACTTTTTATCTACGTTGAACAAAATGACTATCTCAAAATTTTGATTGGATGTGTCTGGGGAAGTGGTGGTCGTGGGAGGGGGGTTAGTGACCCTCTAATCACTTTTCACTTAAAAAGGGCACTAGCCCTTTCAATTTTCGATCGATTCAGCCCTTTTTGAAGCTTCTACAAAAACTCCTTTGATACGAAGTGTCCCGGTCTAAAGTCAACTCTTGTGTTGAGGGCTCTGGGGGGTTGTCATCCTCAAACACATAACTTTTGGAACTTTCAACTACGTTGAACAAAATGCATATCTCCAAATTTTTATTGAATTTGTTTGGGGTGGGCGTGGGAGTGGGGTTTGTTGCCCTTCAATCACTTTCGACTATTAAAAAGGGTACTAGCCCTTTCAATTTCCAGTCGAATGAGCCTTTTTCGAAGTTTCTTCTATAATATATGGCCATCTCAAAATTTCTATCAGATATATTTTGGTAAACGACAAGGGGGGTGGGGGTATCCAACCTCTAATCACTCTGAACATCATAAAGAGCACTAAAACTTCTGATTAGCTATCTAATGAGCCCCCTCTGAAGTTTATACGATCACACTTTCCATATAAACATTATATGCCCCCAGGGCATAACTTATAACCCTTGCCCTGAGGGTTGTCATCTTCAAATACATAATTTCTGGACCTTTCAACCATGTTGAACAAAATGGCTGTCCTCCTCGAAAACATATTTCCTATCTGGAAATCAACTACGCTGAAAAATGGCTATCTCAAAATTTTGATTGGATGTGTTAGGGGAAATGTGTGGGATGGAAGGGATGTTAGTTGCCTTCAAATCACTTCTGACTGTTAAAAAAGTACTAGTCATTCCAATTTTCAATCGAATGAACCCTTTTCGAAGTTTCTACGACAGCTCCTTCGATACGAAGTTCCCTGGCAAAAACAAGAAAATAAATAATACATTGCTCCAACATCGTTCTTTACTTAGGCAACGCTATTGCGCTGTCTATGAAACCTTATATTTCTCCAGGGCATAACTTAAAACCCTTGCCCTGAGGGCTATAGGGTGGCTGTCATCCTCGACTATATAATTTCCGAATCTTTCAATTGCGTTGAACTTGTCTCAAACTTTTAATTGGATGTGTTTGGGAAAATGGTGGGCGTGGGAGGGGGGTTTGTTGCCCTCTAATCACTTTCGACTATTAAAAATTCCCCTAGTCCATTCAATTTACAATCAAATGAGCCTTTTTTGAAGTTTCTACGATAACAAATGACCATTTCGAAATTCAGATCAGATGCATTTCGGGAAAATACGAAGTGTGGTTGGGAGGATATCCACCCTCCCATCACTCTGAATCTCATAAAGGGCACTAATTTTCTGATTTCCATTCCAATGAGCCCCCTCTGAAGTTGTTCGATCACCCTTTCTATATATTAATAAAAAAAAACTTAGCATAAAATAAGTTTTTCAAAAAAAAGTAAAGAACTCTATTAAACCAAAAATGAACAAAAATAGAATCAAATAGTCTACCAAGAGTACAACTACGACAAATCAGTATCAATAAATAAATGAAACCCAAAACAAACAGATATTTTAAAAAAAGTCAAACTCAAAACGAGCAGAAATTCAGCTGAGTAGGGCTCTAAACCCTATGCTTTCTAAAAGCCAGAATATAATTTTTGCTTTAATGAAAAAAATTCAAATGAATTTAATGAAAAAAATGTGCATTGTCAGTTTAGTATGCATATGCTGATATTTATTTCTTAATCTTATTAGTTTTTGATTTCCTTAAATTTATAAAAGTTAAGACATTAAAAAAAAAATCATTAAAGTACAAATTATATTATGGCTTTTAGAAAGCATTGTGTTGATAACACTACTCAGATTAATTTCCGCTCGTTTTGAGTTTGATTTATTTTAATTTCTGTTTGTTTTGGGTTTCATTTATTTTTTTTATACTGATTTTTCGTAGTGGTAGATTATTTAATTCCATTTTTTATCATTTTTAGTTTAATGAAGTTCTTTACTTTTTTTTGAAAAACTTATTCTCTGCAAAAAGTTTTTTTATTAATTTCTTGGTTTTTATTTAATTTTTCAGGGAGAATAACTGAGCCTCTTCTGAAGTTAAACAACCATCCCTTCCATAAAAACTTTTAAAATTCCCTGGGCATAACTTACAACCCTTGCCCCTAATCTCTGATTTTTTTTTTTTTCAACCCCGAAAGCCTTGTTGTATTATATTTAGACTATTTTGAATAGAGTGGCTATCTCAAAATTTCTATTTGAAGCAATTCGGAACAATATCACGTGTGTGTAGGGGGGAGAGATTAGCTGCCCTCTGATCACTTTGACTCTTAAAAAGAGCACTAGAGTGTCTGATTACCAATCCAATGAGCCCCCTTTGAAGTTTATATGACCACACTTTGTATGAAAACCGTATTTGTCCCCAGGGCATAACTTACACCCCGTGCCCTGAGGGCTGGGGGCATTTGTTATCCTCAAAGACATAATTTCCAGACCTTTCTGATAGGCTTAACAACATGGGTTTATCTAAATTTTGATTGGAAGTGTTTGGGAAATGATAGGCGGGGAGAGAGATATTTGCCCTCTGATCACTTTCGACTAATAAAAAATGCACTAGTCCTCTCAATTTTCAATCGAATGAGCCCTTTTTAAAGCTTCTACGACAAAACTTTCTATAAAACCGTTATATGCCCCAAGGGCATAATTTACGACCTTCGTCCTGAGGGCTATGGGGGGAGGGTTGTCATCCTTAAAAGCATGATTTCCAGACCTTTTAACTACGTTGAACAAAAAGGCTGTATCAAAATGTTGATCGGATATATTTGGGGAAATGATGGGTGGGGGGGATTCTCCCTCAGTTTACTTTTGACTATTATGGGCAATAGCCCTCAATTTCCAATGGATAGAGCCCTTTTTGTGGGGAAATTGTGGGCATGAGAGGGGGCTAGTTGCCTTCCCAATCACTTTCGACTATTAAATAGGGCACTAGTACTTTCAATTTGCAATTGAATGAGCCATTTTTGAAGTTTCTACGACAATGCTTTCTATAAAAAACCTTATATACCCTCAGGGCATAACTTAAAACCCTTGCCCTGAGGGATGTGGGGGGTTGTCATCCTCAAAGACATATTTTCCAGAACTTTCAACTACGTTGAACAAAATGGCTATCTCAAAATTTTGATTGGATGTGTTTGGGGAAATGGTGAACATGAGAGAGAGGTTAGTTGTCCTCCAATCACTTTTGACTTTTCGAAAGGGCACTAGCCCTTTCAATATCCAATCGAATAAACCCTTTTTGTAAGTTTCTACGACAACTCTTTCTATAAAAACCTAATACGCCCCCAGGCAATAACTTAGAACCCTTGCCGTGCGGGCTGTATGGGGGGGGGGGGTTATCATCCTCAAGGACCTAATGTCCAGAATTAGGTTAGCGTTCAACTACGTTGAACAAAATGGATTACTCAAACTTTTTATTGGATATGTTTGGGGATACGGTGGGCGTGAGAGGGGGGTTAGTTGCACTACAGTCACTTTCTGAATATTAAAAGGGTACTAGCCCTTTTAATTTCAAATCGAATGAGCCCTTATTTAAGTTTCTACAGCATCGCTTATCTATAAAAATCTTATATGCCCCCAGGGAATAGCTTACAACCCTTGCCCTGAGGGCTCTGAGGGGGGGGTTCTCCATCCTTCAAAGACACCTAATTTCCAAAACTTTTAAATACGTTGAACAAAATGGATATCTCAAAGCTTTGAATGGATTTGTTTGGGGGAAAGGTGGGCATGAGAGGGGGAATTGCTGCCCTTCAATCACTTTCGACTATTAAAAAGGGCACTAGCCCTTTGAATTTCCAATCGAATGAGCCATTTTTCGAGTTTCTACGGCAAAGCTTTCACTGTGTTTTGGAAAATGGTGGGTGTGATAGGGGGTTTAGTTGCCCTCCAAAAATTTTGACTTTTAAAAATGGCACTAGCCCTTCCAATTTCCAATTGAGTAAGCCCTTTTTGAATTTTTTACGACAACGGTATCAATAAAAACTTTATCTACCCCCAGGGCATAAAGTACAACCCTTGCCCTGAGGGCTGTTTGGGGAGTGTCATCCTCAAAGATATAATTTTCGGACCTTTCAACTACTTTGAACAAAATGGCTATCTCAAAATTTTGATTGGATATGTTTGGATAAATGGGTGGCGTGGAAAGGGTGTTAGTTGCCTTCCAATCACTTTCAACTATTGAAAAGATCACTAGCGATTTCAATTTCCAATTGAATGAGCCCTTTTTGAGGTTTCCACGACAACACTTTCTATAAAAACCTTATGTTCCCCCAGGGCATAATTTACCAGCCTTGCCCTGGGGGTGATGGGGGGGGGGTTGTAATTCTCTTGAATCGAATGAGCCTTTTTTAAAGTTTCTACGACAAAGCTTTCTATAAAACCTTAAAAGCACCCTGGGCATAACTTTCAACCCTTTCCCTAAGGGCTCTGGGGGAGTGTCCTCTTCAAAAACATATTTTCTGTCTGGAAATCAACTATGCTGAACAAAACGGCTATCTCAAAATTTTGATTGGATGTGTTTGGGGAAATCGTGAGCGTGGAAGGGGTGTTAGTTGCCTTCCAATCACTTTCGCCTATTAAAAAGGGTACTAGCCATTCTAATTTCCAATCGAATAAGCCTGTTTTGAAGTTTCTACGACCACTCCTTCGATTCGATGTGCCCTGGCCAAAACAAGAAAATAAATAATGCATTCTGCAAACATCGTTCTTTACTTAGGCAGCGCTCTTGTACTGCCTATTGAACCTTATACGCCCCCTGGGCATAACTTAAAAACCCTGCCCTGAGGGCTGTTCACCTCCTCGAATACGTAATTTCAAGACCTTTCAATTACGTTGAACAAAATGGCTGTCTCAAAATTTCGATTGGATGTATTTGGGGAAATTGTGGGCGTGGGAGGGGGCTAGTTGCCCTTCAATCAATTTCAACTATTGAATAGGGCACCAGACCTTTCACTTTTCAATCGAATGAGCTCTTTTTTAAGTTTCTACGACAACTCTTTCGATACAAAGTGCCCTAGTCTAAAACAAAAAAATAATATATTGTGCCCACATCGCTCTTTACTTAGGCAGCACTATTTCGCTGCCTATGATTAGTTACTATGTTACTAAATCTTTTAAGTTTAAAAAGCAATTTTAGCAGGAAGCTAGTAGATTTAATTATTTCAGATGTGAGGTCACTTAAGGTAACATTTTAGTGAATCCAAGGTCACCAAGCACAAAAAAATGTTTTGCTTTCTTGAAAACAAAGCTTCATCTCAACGCAGTTTTACAACTGGAACTAACAAGTCTATTTTCTGGATAAGCTTGAAATTTTCGGTATTGTTTAGTCAGCCAGGTGGACACCAAATTTTGTTTGAGAGGGGGCTTCCGAAAATTTGCCAATAATTCTCTTTTTTTAATCTAATTCTTTCAAACATACACCCAGGGGACAAATTTACAAAACAGCTAAAAACCTATTTGTTTGTCAAAAATAACTGCCCATGCTGGATCAAAATGGGATTCCCCTCCCTTCTTATTCATGCATTCTAAAAACCAGAATACAATTTGCGCTTTACTGAAAACAATCCTTATTTTGAGCTATGTGTTTTTATTTCACGTAATATAAACAAGAGCTTTCAACTAGCATTCTGGTTTTTTACTATGCGTAAGATTTTGCAATGGCTAGTTCTGACTCTATGGTCAACTGCTTGACAGATAATACAGAGAATTCATGTACAGTGTTCAATTCTATGCATGCACCCATGATAACCAAGAAGCTTTCTTTGAACCTTTGTCAGCTCTGAAATTATTCCATCGACCATGAAGTAGATAATATCTGATTACATGGAATATAAAAAATACAAAATGTCGGTATTGTCTTCCGTGTGATTTCTTTTGGAACCGACAGTGGTATCAACATATAATTGATTTGTGTGCTATTAACAACCGAATGCACTGGCTTTTCTATTTGAATTGAATGCTGTTTGCACAAGCTTTTATTTGCTTGAACCATCTTAAACCGGCTCTCTTTAGATTAGAACTCTAGAACGTGGTGTTTGAGTTCTTGAAAGAAAGGGTAAATGTCTGACAGAAATTGTATTCTGAACTTGAATTGTTTGGATTTATTATATGTCGGACCAAAGATACTGCTCTTTATTTCTAGAAAAAGCAAGAACCTAAATATTGTCAAATGGTTCAGAGCAGTCTTCTGTTGAATTTCTTTCGTCTAACATAAGTCTTTGTGTTTGTAGATTAACACCTTAATGTAACCAGATCTACTAAACAGACAGGATGTGCCACTAGACTAGTCCAAACTAGACGACACTAGTTCAAACTGCCGTTGCTGATCTCCGTTCCATGACTGGTAGTGCTGATCTTTTTAACAGATGAAGGTTACTACACCAAGTGTTTGTCAGCTAGCCGCTTAACCTTCTTTTCTTCGAGTTCTTGTTGGGTTCTAAGAATAATTTCATTTTATATTTGAATCATCTTTTTTATGTCCAGTTTTTACTAGTAGTGGAAAAAGTGAAATAATAAGTTAGTAGCTGATATTAACAGTGTTGTTTTTTTATGGTGTTAGTTTTCGTGAATGTGTTTTTAGGTTTTTCGTCGAAAAATACATTAAATGTTCTCCCCAAATGTGGGGTGAAAAAAAAATTTTACATGTTTTATTGTTTTGTTTTTTTGGACTAATATTTATTCGCCTTCTGCTAAAAGGGTTTTTACTTAACTCCCCCCCCCTCCCTCTCCAGATTTTTTTTGTAGATAAATGCATCCTAAATATTACAAGAAATTTTGTATTTTGCCAAAATTAACATTGAAAAATTAGGAATTTCTTGATTTTCGAATTAATAATTTGTCATCCTTATATATTGAATAAAGATTTGAATGCTTAGACCACAGTTTATATAATTATCCAGTATGATCTTTCCCTATCTCACCCATTATAAAAACCCGGACCAAGGTGCGAGTGCTCCGGAGAACGTTTTTGCAGATAGAAACATAGGCGGCATCAGATCTTTTCACGGGTAGACAAGTCAGACTGTGATCTAATCGGAAACAAGTGGAAACCCGCTATTACGAATAATGAACTTTGTTGGAAACAATCGGAAACAGACTAACCCGCTAATGCAGAAAGAGGTGGGAGGAGCTTTTTGTTCGTACCGAGAATGAAGACCAGAAATGATCTGCGATAAACTTACTGGATAATTCTATAAAATATGGCTTAGACATTAAAGAAATACGGAGATATATTTAAAGAAAAGTAGCGTTGCTCAAAAATAAGTTTGAAAAACATTGAGAAATACTATGCCCTATTGGGAGCCGTTTGCTTACTGGTTAATACGTGTGTTTAGTAAATTTCAGAGGGCTGAAAATGTACCCCTAACATCTTGAGAGTTGTAAAAATATTTTATAAATAATACATACACTGCTGTATTTTAATATATTTATCTGTTCATTTGAATTTTTTAGCATAATCTGCCCATTCGAGTAATTTAATATGACTGTGAAGAATTACGATTCCTCTTGACATATCCGAGTAAAATCTGGAAGCCTCCCCTTTTAATAAATAGTAAAATTTCACATTAATACTTTGGTCTTCTCATACAAATAAAAAAATTTATGTAGTCATAAGTGGAATAGAGCTTTATGACACCTCTTTAAACTGATAGCCCCTACCCCTCTGAGCTTTCACATCTGTGTAAAAAAAAAACTAATCTATTTAAAAAACTTTCCGCTTTCAAAGCCAATTGATTTTAAGTCTTTGTTTGTATTTCTGTCAAATAAATACATATTTTGTTCCTCAAATTTGTTTAAGCCAAATTATTCAGGTTTTATTCTCTGTTAGTTTTGAAATCTTGTGTATTAAACTTTAATACAGGATGGCTAGTCCCCAACCCCCAATTACACTTCCTGGCTGAAGGGCAATGAAACGGAGATCAGCACCACCGGTTTGGACCTTAAGGGTCTAGTGCCGTCATACTTTACTAACTTACTCTTAAACTTCAATATGGCTTGATGCCTCTTCTTCCAGAGGTTTCGTCATGAAGAAAAAACAGATCCTGAGTTTGGAATTGTCAAAATACTCTTTGAGGTTGAAGCTACGACTGCTCCAAAACAATGTTCTATCATTACTGCTTTATATGTCCGAGACCTGGCACCTGAATCAGCAACAAGAAAAAAAAATACATTCATTCAAAAACGCTTGTCTCAGAACAATTCTAATTATAAACTGGACCCAGAGGGTAAAGAAAGACACCATAAGGCAAAAGGTTCAGCTGCCTTTAATAACAGACATTATCCGTCATCGGAGGTGGTGTTTTCTTGGGCAGTTCATCAGGATTGGCAGTAATCACTTGTCAAACTCCCCCTTCTTCTGGCAACCAGAAGAATCAAAAAGACGAGGCCGTCCTAGAAACACCCAAAGAAGTTTATACAAAAGAGACTTATCAAAAATACATGCATCCCTACATCCTGAATTGGAAGACATACTAGATGCAGCATATATCCAAGATGACTAGAGACTTTTTGTGAATGCCTCTGGAAGCATAGGAGGAACTAAGGTCTAAGAGTATTTGAAATGGGTTCATAGGCTAAATACATATTTGGTGATTTGGAAGGACATAGGTCTCATGTCATTGAGAAGTGGAAGACTGATGGTTATGACCAGACTTTCGGAAAAGCTCTTAAAGAGGCCAGATTTTATTTTTAAATGGCAATATATGTATTTAAACGCCCTTAATAAGGTTAAGAATAGTTCATGGCAAAGTGCGATAAAGAGAAAACTGGATGAATGTAGCCTGAATAATCTCTGGAACAAAAGAGTGGGTACGGTGTGATAGCGGAGAGAGCAAAGAGAAGGTTGCAGTACCAGAAGATTCAAATTTGACAAGAGGAGATTGGGAATTCACGGTTAATAGAGCTATATGCACAGGCCAGAAAGGCGCAGGGTGAGGAGATTTATTTTAGGGCGAAGAGATTGTTTGGGTTGTTTGGTAAGTGTGAGAGCAAATAAAATCACCTCATGAACATCACGTATCACACTCTTAGTTATTTCGTTTTCTCGGCATTAACTGTTAAATGTAATCTTGAACTTCGATCCTTAATATCTTCCAAAATTTATTCATTTTTCTAATATAAATATTGGGGAAAATGATATTCCCGTTATTTGACACATCAGTGCGAAGATTTTACATCTGAGACTATAAATTTTCTCTACAGATTATTGATTTTTTGTTTATCTATGGGATTAAATCTTGTAGCTTACTGCCAAACAAAATATTGGTTGCAGAAATTTGATGTCAATCTCATCAGAGTACTTAAGCCACTAATCAAAGCAGTAAAAAGAAGTATTTGCAAGAAAATAGCGTGGGAAGTCAAATTAAGGTCCTTAAATATTCTTTAAATCCTTTCTTGTCAAAAGTTGTGGTATTTTAGCAGCTTGATAAGTCAAAAAAACGGGGCCGGCTAATAATAAATGTAGCCTGAAAACTATGTTAGCTATAGTCCATCATGAATAGATGGCATTATTTTCAGAGCAGCCATTTTTAGGAAACTAAAAATTTAGCTTCTGTTAA